>NC_072731.1:28023488-28223584 GCF_026930045.1 Uloborus diversus | reverse complement strand
TAACGCAAAACTGAATTCGAATATGAAGTCTTTTTTTTTCCACACCATTCCTATGCCATTCTGAATAAAACCCAATAGTTTTTTTCAAAATATTGCCAGATTTTATTTTTGAAATTTGTCAAAAGACGAAGGGTCAGAGAAAAAAATACGCTACAAAAGTCATCGCACACTGAAATATTTTCGAATAAATTCATGATTAAATTATCATAGTTTTTTTTTATTATTTTTGCATTGTGTTGACACACTGTAAAGTCATTTGGCTTTAATTTTTTGAATATTTATGCCCTAATATTCTGCTTATTATTTTAAAATGGCAGCTATGCGCATAAACCAAAAACACAATTTGAATTTGATGTTTTTTCTCTCTCAGTAGCCGTAAATTGGCTTGAAATGTCTCTAAATTAGTTATTTTATACCATTCTATAGTGAAGTGCTTGATAAAATGCTTTAAAGACAAGAAACGGATCGAAAACAAGGTAATAAAATTTCAAAGGCAAAGTTAACAAAGCGTGACCGGAGATTTACAGTTACAAAAATGATGAAAAATACACCTTTGAGTGATGAAAAATTTTCTGCAGAATTGAATGAAACATTTTCGTTTAATTTTCCCCCTAAAATTATTCGCCAAGTTCTCTGATTACCTGGATTAAATGGGCCCTCTTCCTGCAGAAATTTTCTTGTTCGTGCGGAAAACAGAAAGCTTACGTTTTCCGCCGTAAAATCAATGATAAATAAGCTCAAAACATTTTGAACATCATCTTACTTAAAAATAAAAATAAATTCAACATTTTGGGTTGAATTGTTGCATAATCGTAAATAGAAAAAAAATGAGAAATTAAATCTATTGAACTTAGTTGGGATCAGTTAATCAGGACGGTGAAGGTGTTATTGTGTGAGGGTGCAGGACTTGGAAGTTTTAAATTTTTTCGATGAATCATGCTGTTCAGTGAAATATTTTTAAAAACACTTTTAAATTATTCACCCAAAATTTGGCAATCGGAAACTTTTTTAATCAATGGAACGATAAGAAGCATACGTTTGCGTTTGGTGCCTCAAATATTGTCATTAAACTTAGAAATATCTCCTCAATCGCCAGATTTAAACTTAATAGAACATATTTGGCGATATCTGGTGAATATATTACGAAAATACACTAATGAAACGGAAAACGAATTAGAAACACTAAGACTCGAAGTGCGGAAAAAAAAGAAAGAAAAAAAAACAATGGAATCTATTCCCAAACGTTTAAAAGCTGTTGCTGATACTGCATGATATTCTACTAAATAATAACTTAGTAAAAAGTTAGATTATTTACTAGTTTTTTGACATTTTTTCAAAGTGTACGAAGACTTTTGTGAGATTAAGTTTCTGGCACTTTTTGATTATTGATTTCTTAAAAATCAAGTTTTATTATGTTATTAACAATTTTCAAGTAGTTTTGTTAAAAAATAAATCAAAGATCTTATAATTAAATACCCGTTCCAAAATATTAATTTTAACGAATCGATAATGGTGTATTTCGTTGAAAATCGTAAGTGTACGAATACTTTTGGGAGCCACTGTAAGTTTTTGGAAAGTTGAAATTATTTGAACAAGTTCAACATTATTTGAACAAGTACAAACAACCTTAGTAACCTTTTTTCAGTCATGTCTGGAGCACCTTCCATGTTATTCATCTTTAAATGCCAAACTGGGTCATTATTATCTCTTTTTGTGATCATTGGACTAATGGCGAATCCAGGAGGGGGGACCTATGAGGCTGCAGCCACCCCCATACCAGAAAATAATTTCTTTCATCCTCTGTCTATGCATCTTAATGTTAAAAAAATATATATAATTTCCTACATATATTCTATCTTTATCAATTAATTTGTTTTCGCTCTTCTTAAGGTTGATACACAAATTTGCGATAGTAACAGGAGTGTTAGTTTTCCGAAATTTCCCTTCTGATTTCTGAACTTTTTCCCTACCTGAACCAAATATTTATACATTTACTCACTGAAAGAATGAAAGGAGAAAAAAGTGTAGATATATTTCGTTTACATCGATAAACTTTGGTAATGACAAGGAGATCTCAGCAAGAATTTTAACTACCTCAGCCGCCCCCAGAACAAAATTCTGGATTCGCCACCGCATTGGACAAAAAAACCGCATGCAAAACTAATAAGAATATGAACTGAACTGCAATGCCGCTCTCGAAAGCCGAAACACGAGCTCAAGGTGGGGAGCAAATCCATATTGGTACTGGTACTGATTTTCGCAGGCCGCGGGGTAGAGCCCAGTTTTCCGCATTTCTGGAATCAAGAGATGTTTTAACAGTAAAAAAAGGGTGAAGGTGAATTCAAGTGCACTGACCACTCCGTCTGCCTCCTGCTTTTGTTGCTTATTGGGTGGAAATTCCGAAATTCCTAGAAAATGCAGATCACATTTTTGAAATCAGGTTTGAGGAAATCAATGCACGGCAATAAGCTGCAGTGCTAGAATTTTCCGGGGGAGCTGAGCCGGTTTGAAATATTCCAGGGGGAGCTCAAGCTCCCTCAGCTCCCCCGGTTCCGACGCCTATGTTACTGCTAACTATGATATCATCAATGTAAACTCCGATATTCATGGGGTCCAAACCAGAAAGTATAACACTCATAAGTCTCTGAAAGGAATTCGCACTTGTCCTTAGACCGAAAGGGGTGCGAGTAAATTGGAAAAGCCCTTTCTGTGTTGTAATTGCCAATTTCGGTCTATCTTCGGGCACCACTATTTGTTGAAAAAATCCACTCGTCAAATCTAAAGTTGTAAAAAAATTTCCGTATTCTAACTTATCAATTGCTTCATTAATATTTGGTATGGGATAGGAATCGGGCACCACTTTCATGTTGAGGCCGCAAAAATCGACCACCAATCTAAATTCCCCTGAGGTTTCTCTTACAAGTGGAACGGGTGCGGCATAAGGTGATTCGGATGGTTCCAAAATTCCTGCATCTAACAAGATATTTAACTGCCTATCCATTTCATCCCTTAAGTTATAAGGGACCCTGTATGGTTTCTTCTTTACCGGATTTTCATCCGAAAGTGGAATCTTGTGTAGTACAGCATCGCATCCCTGCAGGTCCCGTATCGAGCTTGCAAACACCTCTTTATTTTTATTCAGAAAGTCTATCATTTTATTTTTTATATCAGGTTGCAAATGATCTAACCTAAATATATTACTCCACTCTAAATCGACCTCGTCGTATTCCCCAAACCGCTCCTCGTTTTCCTCAAAATACATGTCATTCATTATACTCTCAGCTTTAACTACTTCTTCGCATCTGACCAACTTTGTTTGTTTGTTAATATGAATAAATTTATCTGTTGGGTTCATTATCAGGACCGGAATTCCATCTTTTTGCGCTCCCTTACTTATAGATCGGGCAATTAAGAAGTTCTTTTCCTGTTGATTATATGGTTCTATCATTATAACCTCCGAACCTAATGTATTTTTCAAGTTAACCTTTGCGACAGACTGTGAAAAAGGGGGCAAGGTGATTTTTCTGCATATATGACCTATTTGGCCCTGACTCCCGTTTCCAATATTAAACATAGCGTCTGTTTGCTCCGAATTTTCCCATGAAATCATTTCATTGTTTATTTTTACCGTTTTTTTACTATAATTGATGATACATCCGTTTTCAACCAAGAACGGCTGACCCAAAATAACTTTAAAATTTTTTGAAATATCTTTTGAAATTACATAAAAATCCGAATTTATAACTTTATCATTTATGGTGACGTAAAGATGGACATTTTTAAGGATTTTTATAGCCTCTTTCGCAACGGTATTTATCCACAACGAGCATGGTTGACAGTCTGACTCCAATGGTATACAACCCTCCTCAATTAAATTCAACGTCGCCCCCTAGTCGCATAAAGCCCCCATCTTGTTCTGGCCAATCTTAACCTTTATAACAGGAAGCTTTCCTTTTTGCCCATTATTTATACGCACCCCAGGGATTAATGTCTGCGTTTGTGCCGACCAGACCCCCTGGTCTAGTTTTCCGGAATTTGATTTTTTTGTGTGCTCGTATCCTGGATTCGTTCTACAATATCGAGCTATATGTCCTATTCGCCCACATTTAAAACAAGTTACGCTTACTTTTCTTTCATTACCCCGGCATCTATGCCCCTCCAACAGCTCAACCCTTTTTGTTAGATAATCCATTTTCTCTAACAAGGTATTAAACCCGTCGCTTACTTTATTATTTTCTGTATTCGTTTGATTTATCCCAAACACTGACTCAGAATTTGCCTCGAAATGTTCAGATTGATTTAAAAATGGATTACCGGCGGATTGTGCTGCCCTCCAGGCAATTTCTTCACGACCTGCATAATCTTTGAGTTCTTCCAAATTTTTAGGATTTCTGACAATTACTCCCCTCAAGATTTCGGGTCGCAAATTTGCAAGAAGCATGTTCATTAACATGTGTTTACGCTGACTTTCCACTATTTCTTTAGATTCATTTCCCAAATCTAGCATTTTGCTTTTCGCATTAGCCCTTGCGATAAACCTCTCCACTGGCATATTTGGTGGCTGCCGGAATGCCATAAACTCGAAAAGGGCCACGCTTGGGGACGGCTTGCTAACAAATTCTCTGAAAAGGACCAGTTTCAATGTTTTAAAATCACTAATTTCGTCGCGAAACTCATTGAAACATTCCCTAGCGTTTTCAAACAGCCTATCTCGCGCCACGAAATATTTCTCCGAATCAGACCAATTCCACTGCAAAGCCGAATCCTCTATCCTTTCAAAAAACTCAGGAAGAGGAGTTTCACTATTAATACCTTTAAACACAGGCATCATTGATAGATTCATTACAGATAAGCCGTGAGGTACAAAAACTCCTGATGCCTGGTCCTTGGCCATCCCTTCCTTATACAATACGCAAAAACACACAAAATTACAAATTTAAAACTTGTAAAAACCACCACATATTATACACCGCTAATATGTTTTTTTTTTCTTTTATAAAGCTGCAAGAAAAGAAAGCCACGGCACAATTTTTGTACTGACGAAACGTACAGTACGCGAAACACCAAAACACATACCCAAGATCACATTAATTACAATTCTTTAAAGAAAGAAACAGCTTTATTCTTACTAGGTGGCATGGTTAAGATGCAGCATTATAACACAAATACAATTGCAAGAATAGTGCTTTTAAAAGAATTTAAAACTACTCCTTGATCAAATACTAACTCTAAAATTAACCCCCAATAAAAGTTAAAATACATTAGTTATTACACGGCCAGAGTTTCCGCCTATACATATTTATAAAAAGCACCAAGCCCAAATAACTCTCTGCTTAAAATTAACTAATATGAAATTTGCATTTTACACACATTAAAATAACATTAGCCTATAACAACATAATACCACAATTTGCACAAATTAAAAAGTTCTCATGTAATACATTAAAACATTACTTCACAGGGGTTGAATTCTACGACGAGGCATCAAACACTAAAAATCTCACACGCTGTACAAAAAGCACCAGTACAATTTGTTTAAGTTTAATATTTTTAAAAAATTGCTGAAATCGGTGTGCTTTCATTGTTTACGCTTCTGACGATGACATCACAAATGATGAAATGCCATTCACAGAGCAAAATATTTTATTCGTATCTTTACTCATATGTATTGGCAACGATATGGTTGATAGCAAGCGTAGAATGCAATTTTAATTCGCTTCTTGATTATCATAACGTGGAAACGTGGTAGAAAGATGCGCCAAAGAGCATCATTTGTGACGTCATCAAGACCACACCTTGTTTGAAAAATCTTACAGTTTAAAAAATTAATTAAAAAATAACTGTTGGGAAAATGAAAGTATTTTCCGGGTTCTTGTTTTCTTTCTTTATTTATTCATTTATTTATTTATTTTTTGCTTATTCTATCAATTTCAGTGACAAAAAGTACTTTTGACTGAAGGAAACAATCCCATTGTCCACGCGAAAGCACTGGACGTCGTAATAATATGCCAATTTTATCAAAAGTTTCACCTTGAGATCTGTTTGTGGTGATAGCAAATGCAGGTATTATTGGGAGCTGGAACTAAAGTCGTCCCTCACTCCGTAAAATAATTCATTTACATATTCGCAACTCCAACGAACTATAGGGGGCACTGCAGTCACTGTCTAATGGCGGAATTAAAAACTAAAACAAACGCATGTGGTAACGAAGAAAATGCTAAAAGTGTTGTGATTTTTGTTGTTATGTATGATTTTTTCGCTTTATTCATTTGAAAAGATTTTTCAAAGTCTTTTGGTTATTCTGACCCATATAGAAAGAGATTAGAAACTAAAAAGTATTACGAAAGTAAACAATTAATGCAGAACACACAGTAAGTTGTTCTGAAGCAGCCAGTTTCACGATGTTGAATTCGGAATTCATAAATTTTTGGTTCGCTTCGAACGGCATTTTCATTTTGTACCGTTTTTTCTATACATTAGTACATATTAAGTTCAGTTTCGTGACATTTCCGGCATTTGTTGACATTTTTGTCACATAGTGCACATACGTGGCAGACTGTCAAGAGTAACGTTTAACACTAGATAATTTATTTCTATGACTATATGATTGGATATCTAAAGAAATCATGCATTTAATTCATTCGTCATGGAAATGATTTACCTGATATGCGAAATCTTGTCAAGATACATTATTCTTTCACACATTTTTAAAACCATAACCTTATAAACAGATTTTTGGCGAACTTTTATTTTTTATTGTTCAAATTCTTAACGTTCTTTCTGGATTTTTCAATCTGTTCTGCGATAAATATTTTCAAGAAAATTTATTTGCATACTTTCTATTTCAGTAGGATACTGTAGTAAAAAAGGTTATTTAAATCATTTATGTGGAATTAGGTTAAGGGTCATTCCATATCAAGTGATCCAAAGTTTTTTCCCTCACCTTTTTGTATTTCTTTGAAATTTGGCTCATCAATTGTACCCTTTGAGGTAATCAAAAGTCCAAATTTTTAGATTTTTATCTCTATTATTTTTTTTTATATGACACTTTGATTTTTCGAAAAACCCTCTTTTTTTCACGGATGTTTGAACATAAAATGGATGATAACTCAGCACCAAATATAGATAGAAAGATTTGGTAAAAAGCATTTTAAAGTACATTAGTTGCTGTTTAATTGGATATGCAACATGACTAACTTCAGAAAATTTTTAATTTTTAAAAAATGAAATTAAAATTTTTAATTTAAATTTCTCAGAAAAGGTATAATGAATTTTTTTAAAAAAATTCTCAAAAATTTGTATGTATTTTATCTTTATTTGTGCAAAGTTTCAAGTTGGAATCTCAATGGGATCATATTTTTATGCATTTTTAAATAAAATTTGACTTATGAAATAATGACATTTTTCAGATTCTAACTAGTTAAATATAGGGTTCTCTTACTAAGGATGATCCAGTAAGAAGTAATTGATCATGACTATGCTTGAAATGAGCTGACATGAATTTGTAGATTCGATACCCCCCCCCCCCTGCCACACAACCACTTTTTATCTTTTTTTTTTTTTAAACTGTATTTTTTTAAAAAAAAAGCTGGCACGTAAGAGTTATAATCATAATAAACTGGGATGCACGCTGCTAAACATCAGCAGTGACTAAGGCTTATAAATGGGGGGGGGGGGGGTCATAAAAACTAAAAGTCAGAAAAACTTTAACAGACAAATAGAACCACTCATTTGCAGCATTTTTTTTTCCTTTCGAAAAGTGGGACGATAGGGGGAGGGGGAAAGGGAGGGGGAAGAGCAATCTGGAATGAAGCTTAACAACATGGAAGGTTATGCTCAAACTAGCAAAATTTGTTTGATCTATAACTGCTTTTAATATATGCATAAATAGATATCGCTGCATTGCTCTCCTTTACAACTGAAACTAAAAAGAAAACTAGCATTAAAGAAAAGAAGACCGCCGCACTCCAAATGTTGTAGAAAGACGGCGGAAAGATGTTGTAGAAAGTTATGCGGAGATACATATATGCTCTTTTTTACAACTGAAATTAAAAGAAAGCTAGCATTAAAGCAAAGAAAAAAACAGCTGCATTCTAAATGTGTGGAAAGACGTTTAGTTTCATGCGGACAGACATATGATCTGATATTTAGATTGATTTTTAGTTTAGTGTGAAAAGAATGAAACAAAATGGGGGGAAACACTCCTATTTTGCTATGATCTTGGAGCAAACTATTTCTTTCCTCCCTCCAAAATTGAAAGTTGGCGCAGGGGTAGGGGATGAAATGAATCATAACTTTCTTTATCAGATAGTGCATTAATCAAGTAAATTTTGTGAAGTTCGGATTGAAAAAGAAACACTTGGTCCGAAAAAAAAAAAGCGTCAGGTGAGGCGTGATACTATTATAGTGTTAATCGTATGTGTGGGTGGGGGGGGGATGTACTTCGTCTTGCTTTAAAGAAGAACATTTACCAGCTTTTTATATGCTTTCTATTCATTTTGTTTTATTTTATTAATTAATTTATTTTTTTGCGTTTTGAAAATAGTTTTGAAAAAAAAAAGTGGTGGTGCTGGGGGGGGGGTTCTTGCTTTAAAGGAGATTATTTACCAACTTTTAATAAGTTTACTATTTATTTTGTTTTATTTATTTATTTATTTAATTTTAATTTTCGAAATGTTTTGAAAAAAAAAATTAAAAGTGGGGGGGGGGGGGGGGCGCTTACCAATCTACAAATTCATGTCAGCTCATTTCAAGCATAATCATGATCAATTACTACTTACTAGACCATCCCCAGTAAGAAAACCCCATATTTAACTAGTTAGAATCTGAAAAATGTCATTATTTCATAAGTCAAATATTATTTAAAAATTCATAAAAATATGATCCCATTGAGATCCCAACTTGAAACTTTGCACAAATAAAGATAAAATACAGACAAATTTTTGAGAATTTTTTTTAAAAAAATTCATTATACCTTTTCTGAGAAATTTAAATTTAAAATTTAAATTTCATTTTTCAAAAATTAAAAGTTTTCTTAAATTAGTCATGTTGCATATCCAATTAAACAGCAACTAATGTACTTTAAAACGCTTTTTACCAAATCTTTCTATCTATATTTGGTGCTGAGTTATCGTCCATTTTATGTTCAAACATCCATGAAAAAAAAAGGGTTTTTCGAAAAATCAAAGTGTCATAAATAAAAAAATAATAGAGATAAAAATCTAAAAATTTGGACTTTTGATTACCTCGAAGGGTACAATCGATGAGCCAAATTTCAAAGAAATACAAAAGGGTGAGGGAAAAAATTTCCCAAATTTTGGGTCACTTGACATGGAATGACCCTTAAGGAAAAGTGTCCAGTCAATGTTGTTAAGTTCATTTTTTTTTTCTTCATCGAATTGAAAAACTGATATTTATTCAAATTCACTCAGAACAAAATAAATAAAATGTGTGCTCACAGTTTATATATGGTGGTAGTTTTCTTTTCAGTTGATTGACCATTATTTATTTTTACTTATCGAATTCTGTAATCTTACTATCATTTTATTCCACTCATGATAAAAATTAAAAATGGTTTAACTAAAAACGCGAAATCTCGCCAAGGCTACTTTGCTCGCACAATTCCAAAACTATAACCATAAACAAATTTGGCGAAACCTTTCAGCTGAGAATAAAAGGAATAAAATAAATTCTTTCTCGGTTAAACATTTTTCATTTTGTTCTACGATAATAAATTCAAGAAAATATTTTGCATACTGTCCATTCCAACTAAATGCTGCTGTAAAATATGATTAGTTAAATTAATTTAAGATTAAAAAAAACTCATATTCTTACAAATTCATACAAAACAATAAAAGATTTTACCTGGTATAAAGTTATCCAATTTTGTTAATCCAGAGTTTTCTTGTTTACGCTTCCACCATTTAATACTTTTTTGAAAGAAATAAGGAAAACTAACATTATTTTGAGAAGCTCGAGAATACTACTAAGGGACGAATTAATTTCTGTTGTTGAAGGCGTTCTTAGACATGTTGAATGCGTTACTCAGAACAAACTGACCGCGTTTACGTCAAAAGATACACGTGGAGCGCAACGTGGCAATGTTTTAGTTGCATTCGCAGTTTTATAAATCACCGCAAGGTAGCGTATTCGAGCGCTGGAGTTCCGAATTAAAATCGCAAAACATAATCAAAGAGAAAATATTTTAAATGCCCGTAGTTAGCCAAAAAGCCTCAATAATAAAAACAAATGCAAGTATTTCATTTCTTTATGCTCAAGCGAGAACTGGCAACACCACAATATTATCCAGCAATTTCTTCGCGCTATGTCGCGTGAAAATCAAATAAAAATGAATTTTCACTAACTTTTAATTGCTTCTAGCGCGTTTTCTAGCCATTTTACCGGATTGGCATTTTCGAACGGTAAACAGGATAGAACGTGTTTTATAGTATTTTGCACGAGTTTTCCAACCATACCAAGCTCGAAGCGCTAAAACGCATTTTTCATGTAGAAAGAGCTGTTCAAATAATGAATTAAAACTAAATGTTTCACGCTTCCAACAATGAATTTCAACAATGGAAAAGAGATAAAATTAAAATTTTTGAGTTTTCCTAATTTAAAAACGCTTATAACTTTTTTTCTAGTGGATTACCTTGGGCGCCCTGACAATTTCTTCGTTAGGAGTATTTTTTAAAGACATTTCCTACCATATCAAATTAGAAAAACTTGGACCATCCGTTCGCGTAGAAAGAGCAATTTAGGACGAAAATGCGTTTTTTATTAATATCTCCTTTAATTAGCGTTCGATTTCAAAAAATTTTATTGATGACACTAAAACTCGGTAACAGTTACCGAACAAAAAAAGAATGAAGGAAATCGGTTCACAAACAGAGGAGAAATCGGTACCGAAAGAAAACGGCTTGCCTATCTACATATATATAAAAATGGAGTTTGGTAAATTTGTTCCCTAAGATCTCAGAAACTACCCGGCAGATTTGGCTGAAACTTTCACCGTTTGTTCAGTTTGGTACTGGGAAAGTTTATAGACCAGTTCGAAAAAAAATCCGATTGATAGTTCCCTTTTTATTCCAATTTTAGTCCAATTTTCGCATAAATGCCCCAATATGGGGGTGGAAAAAAACGTGCACATATTAACATTATATGTCCATCGAAAGCGCCAATTTTTCTGCTGAAGATAGCATCTGTTCGAAGTTTCTAAGTTGTATAAAAAACGAGTTATGAGCTTTTTTGTTCCCTGTTCGAAGGCTTTTATCAATCCAATTCATTATTTAGTGTATCATCTCAACTCCCAGTTGATAACTAGAATTGTTGCATTGTTGAATGTTTTTGCGTTTCGTCTGACTTTTTGAGGCTTTTCTAAGTCAAATCTTAAAGTAATGGATTTTCCACAAGATTGCTAAAAATAAATGGATTTGGCTGATCATTTTACTTTTAAACGGAACTTATGTAATTAATGGTTTATTATTATCATTTATGCTGGTTGGACACTTGCTCACTATATCCAACCAACCAGCAGAAATATCGCCAGAATATTTTCAGAAAGATTTCAGTAGCTGATGCATTTGGCAGTTTTTTCCACTGTCGCTGTTTTCGAGCCCAGACTACGTAATAATGTTTCTCAGCTTTCACCATATAAACAAAATATCGCCAATCAAAGATACTTAAAAAAAAAAAAATACTGTGTAAAAATAATTCAACAACTAAATTAGGCAAATCCATAAACCGCACAAAAACTTCCATTAATTTTTCTTTTTGCACAATTTCAAACAATCGCCAAATGTTACTACTTATTTGGAAACCTTTCAGATGAAACCGTTTAGCGCCATTTTATTTTGACCAAAAGTATCGCAGCATCTGGCAACAATATTTCTGTAATAAAAATTAGTAAGGAGGGGGAGTATTATCGGAAGTGTCCCAAAATGATTCTCGCAAATTTGGTAAGATTTTAAACCGCACCATGTGCCAACAAAAATTGAAATTTCCCAAAATAACTAAAGCAAATGTAAAGGGGAACACGGGCGGCTACATTTTTTAAAACAGTTCGTACATCAATAGCCATACAGAGAAGGTTTTAGATTTTTTTTAAAAAAATTACTAACAGATAAATCTTTTTAAACATGTAAAGTTTAATTTCATATTTCGGAAATTCATCAAATTTGTATATGCTTAAATGTAGTGCTTTCGTTTCTAATTGAATACTATTTTGTTCTTTATACTTATTGCTATTTTAGTTTAATGAGTAAGGAAAAAGCTCGATTTTTAATCGCGTGAAAAAGTTTTGTCTTAAATTCTTTCGCTTGAAACAGAAAACAAGGGCAAGTAACTATTGTTTCTCCTAATTATTACTGACCCAGGCAATGCCGGGTATTTTTGCTAGTTAATATATAAAGATAAGCAAAATCCAGGCATTTAGTTGATAGTTAAAGAAAACGCACAGACGTTCGCTTTTTGCCAGGAAGGTTGCTGGTTCGAATCCCAGCGTGTTTTCGGGAAAAATCGTATCATAACGCTTTCTATGTTATTGTATGCGGGCTAATGCTACTTTTTACTGCTAAGACAGTATGGAGCTCATTAAAAAAAATGTTTTTTGATTTGGTGAATCTAAATGGAAACCATGCATCTGATTTTTTAAACCTATTTTGATAGATGCGGATTTAAGACTTCAAATGAAAAACTTGTTCCACAATTCTTTTAGTACAATTACCTCATTGTAAAGAATATTTTTTTTTAATGAATACTAAAAAAGGAAATGAAAAAAAAAACATTCTTTTAGAAAAAGTCAGTATTAAAAGCAACACTGTAAAGGAGGTATTTGAAACGAAAATAAAAAGCTTTTATCATTGCGGTTGACATGTTTAATTCCAAAAATATTCTTAAATATTATAAGTTAATAGTAATATTTTTTCTTTGATTTAGAATGCCTTGCTGTGTAGCAGTTAACTGCTCCAACAGAGCAAAGCAAGGTTTTACTATTAAGTTTTCCCTCGAGATCCAATTCGCAGACGTATTTGGGAGCGCAAAATGCATCCAAATAAAATTACGATAACAAAGAAAATAAAAATAGTAGTTTTCTTTTTTACTTTCTTCTATATCTAATATATAGAAGAAAGTATTGGATTCGTGCAAATTTTCGAATTTCGAATTTTGACGGATTCGAACGTTTTGAGGTGTGCTGAGTCCATTTCGACTATTTTTGGAAAATGTCTGTCTGTCTGTGTGTGTGTGTGTGTATGTGTGTGTGTATGTATGTGTGTGTGTATGTGTGTGTGTCACGTCTGTGTGTGACCATTTTTTTGTGGCCACTCTACAGCAAAAACTACCGCATGAAATTGAACGAAATTTGGTACACATATGTGCCCCTTTGTGAACTTGTGCCCATTGGTTTTTGGCGCGAATTCCTCCAAGGGGGGTGGAGCAATGGGACGTTTTTTGAGTTACGCGTGCTTGCTATTCCTCAGGAAGTAACTGGCGGAATCAAACAAAATTTGGTCCATACGTTGCCCTTAACAGGAGCAGGTGCTGATTCAATTTTGGTGTCAATAGCTCAAACGGGGGTTGAGTTATAAAACGTTTTTTGTCGTCGATTGTGACTGCTGTATCTCAAGAAATAACGAACGGAATCGAACAAAAATTTTTTGACAAGTAGCCCTTAGTGGGTATAAGAGCTGATTTTATTTTGGTGTCAACAGCTAAAAAGGAGGTAGCGCAATCACCCGTTCTTTTTTTCTATTGTGAGTGCCCTATCTCAAGAAGTAATGCTACGTTCTGGTGGAAATTTGGAATATATGTGAATCCATACGTAAACAGGCTTTGGTTCAATTTTGACTCCAATCGCTCCAAGAGGTGTTGATTTTTTTTTTTTTTTTTGCGAATAAAAATAGTTTTATTAATGCAACAAAAAGAAAGATAAATCGTAATAGATTGTCGTCTGCGTATTTCTCGTGATTTTAATTGTATAGAAATGATCGGAAATATTATCTCAACGATTTAAAATTTTTAACTGTTGCCATCTTATGTTTGTTAATAAATAAAATATTTGTAATTAATTCAAGTAAGGCTTTTAAAGTAACTTTCAATTTTCGCTCTTTGTTTTGTTTTTACAATAATTCAGACATCGGGATGGTCGTCAAGTTTTTGCATGTGTAATTTTGTTTTTGGTAGGAATATTGCTTCCTCGTCAAGCATGGGGAGGGATCAGAAAAAGGAAAAATATAGAAGAAAGTTTCGTGATGGCCACAACATACTAGTTTATTTTTTTCTATATCTAATATATAGAAAAAAGTATTGGATTCGTGCAAATTTTCGAATTTCGAATTTTGACGGATTCGAACGTTTTGAAGTGTGCTGAGTCCATTTTGACTATTTTGGGAAAATGTCTGTGTGTGTGTGTGTGTGTGTGTCACGTCTGTGTGTGACCAGTTTTTGTGGCCACTCTACAGCAAAAACTACCGCATGAAATCGAACGGAATTTGGTAAACATATGTGCCCCTATGTGAACTTGGGCCCATTGGTTTTTGGCGCGAATTCCTCTACGGGGGGTGGAGCAATGGGACGTTTTTTGAGTTACGTGTGTTTGCTATTCCTCAGGAAGTAACTGGCGGAATCAAACAAAATTTGGTCCATATGTTGTCATTAACAGGAACAGGTGCTGATTCAATTTTGATGTCAATAACTCAAACGGGGGTTGAGCTATAGAACGTTTTTTTGTCGTCAATTGTGACTGCTGTATCTCAAGAAATAATGAACGGAATGAAAGAAAAATTTATCGGCAAGTAGCCCTTAGTAGTCCAGGATCTGAAGGGGGTTGAGCATGCATGGAAAGGCTGACGCAATATCATTTCTGATTATTGTTACAGGCACGATGGTAATTATGAAACCACATGTGGTCGCCCCCCTGGGTGGTCGACAACCCCGGGGGAGGGGGGAAAGCAGTGGGGGAGCCGTTTTCTAAAACACTCATAACTCGCGAACTATTTGAGATAAAACACTGAAAAAAGTGGCAATCGACGCAACAAAACAATGGCTTCATAAAAGCTAAATATAATTATGGACCTATCTTTGTTGACTTCTGAGTAAAATTCCATTTTTCACAAACAAGAAAATTTTTGAATAAAATGCGCAAAACAAACTTTTTTTGACCAAAATAAATTCCAAATAAAAATTGTTTGATTTGTTTTTTTCAAATAATGTCCAAAATATCATTATTCAGTTTGTTAAAATCATTTAAGTACTGTTAACGCGTTGAAAAACAAAATGACAGTAGCAGGCTCGAACACGATTTGCATTATAGTTCAGGATCTGAAGGGGTATTTTGAGCATGCATGAAAGACCTGACGCAAAATTATTTCTGATTAATGTCACGGCACTATAGTGATTATGAAACCACATGTCTTCGCCCCCTGGATGGTCGACATCCCCGGGGGAGGGGGGAAAGCAGTGGGGGGAGCCGTTTGCTAAAACACTCATAACTCGCGAACTATTTGAAATAAAACACTGAAAAAAGTGGCAAAAGATGCAACAAAATAAGGGCTTGAAAAACCTAAATATGTTTATGGTCTTATCTTTTTTGGTTTTTAATTAAAATTCCTTTTTTAGCAGCCATGCAAAAATTTTGAATAAAATACGAAAAGCTTTTTTTGAGCAATCACGATTGCTTATAGTTCTCACTTGACCGTTTTTGGCGTCCGTGCCTTTTTCAGCTTGGACCAGGCCTGCAGCACCACCGTCCACCGGTGGCGGCGCGGCTGGTCCTGAGCACTGTCCCCCGAAATCCACTTTTGCTGGGCGGTGGCGTCTATGTCCCACACACACGAACGCCTACACACACACACACACGAACGCCTACACACACACACACACACACGAACGCCTACACACACACGAACGCCTACACACACACACGAACGCCTACACACACACACACGAACACCTACACGCACACGCACGTACACAACACTCTCACACACATGCATACATACACTTACGCACACACACACATGCGCCTACACAAACACACACGCTCGTGATTGCGAAAAACATAATTTGAATTCAAGATGCCAAAAATTCAAATTAATTTTTTTTTTCAAAGATAAGTTCTTTTTTAAAATTATTTAACCGTTTAGGGAATCAATAAAACCTGAAATTTCATTATTCAATTTATTTAAAACTACTTAATCATTACCAACGTGAGCGTTAAAAAGCGAAATAGAAAATGCAAGCACTTGCCTAAGTTAGCGCATTGAATAAAACGGCAGTATGCTAAGGAGAAAAAAAATAGCCTTATTATCCTTATAACGTACTATTCATTCTTCGTTTACAAACTTATTCTAATTGCAAAGTATTTAACTATGGCTTTAATTTTGTTATATACTGCTTTAAATTTGAGAGGAACTAGGGAACCAGGTTCAGAGTAGTTTCAATTCAAATATAATTTTAATTTATTTCTATTAATTTGTGTTTTCAATTTGCACAAAAGAATATTGCGGGTATTGTTTTGCGGATATTGCTTTTTATAATTTACTCAACATAGAACAATGATACAAGAAATAATATGTACTAAATAAATATAAAAAATGAGAAGCTTGAGCTTTTATGAAAACGAATATAAATATAAAATTATACACTAGAGTTCTAATAAAACTAATCAAATAAAATTAGTAAAATAATGCGTATTAAAAAATAATTGTAGAATATCAATATGCATACATAAAGCATTAATATATGAGAAATTCTGAAAGCTGGATCATACTCTTTTTTGTTGACTTGTAATTGTTCTATTGAATCGTTCTCTTCCGAGTATTTTGTAGTTTATAGGTTTTTGCTTTAGTCTTAAAGGCACAGTATTTAAAGCAAGATGAATTATTAATAAAACATTTACAAGATTATTTACAGTTCTTGCCTGCGCAGGGTGGAATTAAACTCTCTGGTAACACTGGCTGCATCATAAGGTGTGGGGCTTTACTGTATTATTTTCATTCAAGTGAAACCCAAACTTGGTTACATCTAAAGGCACTGCTAAGGTACAGGGGAATTGATTCAATAGTACAGTTGAGCAATACTTCTTAGCACATGTTGGAAAGAATTGCAGGAGCATGGTAAAGAGCTGATATTATATTTATTTCTGATGGAAATGACAAGAAATTATTGTGTAATGTACTTTCCGGAACTTCTGGTTTTCAAGTTATGAAAACGACAAAGAGATGTACCGATCGTGTTTAAGGTCCACTCGTGTAGTTTGACTATTGGAGAGAAAATTTTATTATTTTTTATTTGGAGACCTGCAAAATCTTTGATACATTTGAAAGTAGTGTTTGGGACATTATGAACCAGAGTAATTCATTCCATCGATAACTTGAACTTTGTTCTTAAAATAGGGTTCTTCTTCCAGAGTTTTGCTGCAAGAAGTATCATTTTCAATTACATTCACGAAATCGGATCTCGTGCTTTGCTTCATTGAACCATTCTGATGAACCTAACCTAGCATTGGGCTTATTGTATGGGAATGATTTTTCGATGTACTAACATCCCTTTTGAGCTAACGTTTCCCAGGTTAAATGTTTTTTTGGTTTTCTTTTGCTGTTTTGCAGTCGCTGTTGAAGACATTGCCATTGCAGGATTTCTCTGGATAAGAGACTATTCACATTTTCTTTAACGTTCCACTGAAATTTTGATGCTGCTTTTGTGGCAATAGCCTCGCTCACTATGTTTCATAACTCAGGTGTAAAATCTGCAAAAGGGTTATCCTGATCATTTATCCTTTCCGTAATTACTTCGTACTTGCAAACTTGCATGTTTTAATTTTTAAAAAAGTCCCATTGTGACCCATACTAAGCAGCTATAATGCGTTAAAGCTTAACTGGGACATTGTTTTGATAATACTACGAAATAAAACCGCCAAAAGAGGAGAGCCACAAGATTTACTTTGGTTTATGTCGAGTCTTCAAGGTACATTCCGCAAACTTGTTTTTTTTTTTTTTTTTTTTCCTTTTGTGAATTGCCTCAAATGCTTTTTGAGCTTGCTTTTATTTCACTTTTCAACGCTTTGATAATAATTTAAGTAATTTTAAACAAACTGGATAATCATATTTCAGATTTTATTGGTTCCTTAAATAGTTAAATAATTTTGATAGTTTGAAAAAAAAAAGCGTATTTTATTCAACTTTTTTGCTTGTTTGCGAAAAATAGAATTTTACTCAGAAATGAACAAAAATATGATCATAGTCATATTTAGCTTTTATGAACCCCTTATTTTGTTGCGTCGATAGCCACTTTTTTCAGTGTTTTATTTCAAATAGTTCGCGAGTTATGAGTGTTTTAGCAAACGGCTCACCCCACTGCTTTCCCCCCTCCCCCGGGGATGTCGACCATCCAGGGGGGCGAAGACATGTGGTTTCATAATCACTATCGTGCCTGTGACATTAATCAGAAATAATTTTGCGTCAGGTCTTCCATGCATGCTCAAAATACCCCTTCAGATCCTGAACTATAATGCAAATCGTGTTCGAGCTTGCTACTGTCATTTTGTTTTTCAACGCGTTAACAGTACTTAAATGATTTTAACAAACTGAATAATGATATTTTGGGCATTATTTGAAAAAAAAATCAAACAATTTTGATTTGGAATTTATTTTGGTCAAAAAACGTTTGTTCTGCGCATTTATTCAACAATTTTGCTTGTTTGTGAAAAATGGAATTTTACTCAGAAACCAACAAAGATAGGTCCATAATTATATTTAGCTTTTATGAAGCCCTTGTTTTGTTGCGTCGATTGCCACTTTTTTCAGCGTTTTATCTCAAATAGTTCGCGAATTATGAGTGTTTTAGAAAACGGCTCCCCCACTGCTTTCCCCCCCCCCCCCGGGGTACAATAATCAGAAATAATATTGCGTCAGCCTTTCCATGCATGCTCAACCCCCTTCAGATCCCGGTCTATAGTGGGTATAAGAGCTGATTTTGTTTTGGTGTCAACAGCTAAAAAGGGGGTAGCGCAATCACCCGTTCTTTTTTTCCATTGTGAGTGCCCTATCTCAAGAAGTAATGCTACGTTCTGGTTGAAATTAGGAATGTATGTAAATCCATATGTAAACAGGATTTGGTTCAATTTTGGCGCCAATCGCGCCAAGAGGTGCTGATTTATTTTTATTATCATTATTTTTTAGCGAATAAAAATAGCTTTATTAATGCAACAATAAGAAAGATGAATCGTAATAGATTATCGTCTGCGTATTTCTCGTGATTTTAATAGGGAAGTTTTCGATTTTTCAATTTTATTTTTATATGATAGAGTAGCATGTATGAACATCATAGGTGAAAAAATTTTTGCGATACGATAAGTAGTTTTTTTTATATTAATTTTTAAAGTTCAAGCCCTTGTGACGTCAAATGGCATAGGAAGTGACGTCATGCGCTCTTCCGATAGGAGAGAAACGCTAGCGAACCGGTTCCCATGTCATGGGAGAAACCGAAGAACGTGCATTCGACTTCGAAGACGAAACGTAAAAGGCTCCTCGCATTTAACTCCTCGCGTTTCTGGAACATTAAACCTCTCATCCTCTCGTAAATATTAGAATATCATCATTGATATTACTTGAGGAAGATTATTTAGATTGTACTTTAACGAATCCGACCTTCATAGTGTGTTCAAAAGGATTATTGAATTTCTAAAAAATAAAAATATCAGCGCGCTCAAAATGTCCCTAGCGGAAACAAGAGATCTTCGGCGGAAGGCTGCCCATTCGCGCCCTGTGACGTAGGCTTGTGACGTTTTAGAAGAGCGTACTTTTGCGCGTGGATTTTTAAAAATTCATTAAAAATCAACCACGGTGTTTTAAAATTTGGCGATGGTGAATTTTTTAGTTTTGAGGGTCAATTAACAATATCCAATAGCCAAAATATGAACATTTAATAGGTTGCAACTTCCCTATTGTATGAAAACATAATAATAAGAGTAGACCGAGCTTTCCCAGACTTGCTGATGAAAAAATTGGTTCATGGATACATCATGTGACTGGTGGAAGGCTTGGCGAAAACTTGGGCGGCACGGTTGCTAGATGGCAACATTATCTATAGTTTGGCACTCGACATGTATTTTAAGACGTAATGTATTTTCATTATAATTCTTTTTCCAGGTGCAGAGATTTAATTGTTTTTCTTTTAGCTATGCATTATTTTGGTATTAGTTTTTGATCACAGTTTTCAGTAACTTTTATTTCATTTGGAACTACTATGTCAGCGTTGGCGTAAACGTAATAGCGTAAACGTTTTGCGTTAACGCAAAAATGTACTAATCGGTATCTTAAATTAAAATTTTAGGTAAAAATCTTACCGTTTGCCGATTCTTTTTGGGCGCTTGCATCTTTAATTGCTTATAGAGTTATTGAAATTGGCTAAAGAAAATGCACAATACGATCTAAACGAAAAACTCACTATATTAACAAAATATTTACAACTTAGAATAACAAATTTACAAATCGGACTCCATAAAAGATCATCTTTCCGTGTTCCATCAATTCTATTTTATTTCTCGCGGGCGTTGATCGTCTGCTACGATCAACGCCCGCTGTTGCTAGGTATCCACCAGTCGCATGGTTTGGTTTATGAGCAGCAAAAGGGTTGCCATAGCTCGGTCTACTCTTATAGTAGGGGAGATAGCGACCGAAATTTTACGACAATATATATAAGGCCAGAATTTTTTTTAATATTAGATTAGCTTACTTAAAAGAAGAAAACGTGAGTCTACCAAAAAGTTATCGCTGCAATAATTAATAAAAAATTTTGCAATATGTTGCAAAAACTTGTGAAATTGTCTTATATATATAAGGCTGAAACTCGGTAATATTATTGATTACGTATAAACATAACGAAAAATATATGTCTACCGCGTCCGAAGCGTTGCCGTTCCGTGTCTACCACCCAAGCAAGGTGTGAAAAAATCAGTCAATTTTGACTTAAATATATAAGACTAAAATTTTTTTAAATAATTGTTTATAATGTATAAAATACAAAAACAAAAGTCTACCAGTTGTGTTATGTTGCAAAGGCATGATAGACGCCACGGAATGTCGACCTCGTACCTCTATGTACCGTTTATCGGGCCGCTAGAACTCGCTCAAAAAAGTTTGCTCATCGTCTCGAAATTTAAATAAATAATGCTGATTTATTTTTTAATAAATAGTTTAAATCCTATTTTCACTGAAATTTTTAGTCTACCGTGACTAAGAGGTTGCATAGTCTTTGGTAGACGTTGCTTAAACTATAAGGTAGTTGGAAAAGTATGAATGATTTAAGTATATTAAAAAAAATAAATTTAACATTTAAATAAAATTTAAAAATATTTTATTAAAATTAAAATTATGTACAAAATTATAGTGAAAGTCATTTTTCATTAATAATGTCTTGACCTTTTAAATTATGCATCATTTATTTATTTATTTTTTATTTTTTATGGTCAAGTACTTATGAAATAAAATTTTTTGCATCGATCTTACATAACAATAAATAATTAAAAATAATCAAATAAACAGTACTTTACATATTAATTAATCTTTACTAATAGCAAAGTTGAAAGTCTCTCTGTCTAGATGTCCGGAGGATGTCTGATGTCTGGATCTCTGTGGTGCGCATAGTGCCTAGACCGTTCGGCCGATTTTCATGAAATTTGGCACAAAGTTAGTTTGTAGCATGGGGGTGTGCACCTCGAAGCGATTTTTCGAAAGTTCGATGTGATTCTTTTTCTATTCCAATTTTAAGAACAAAATTATCATAAGATGGACGAGTAAATTACGAAATTATCATAACGTGTAACCGTAACATGGGTACAAGCCAATTGGCGAGAAAGTTCACCATACATTCTTTGTAAATATACAGGCGAACCAAAAGACCTTTTAATTTTTCTATTACGGGCAAAGCCGTGCGGTTACCACTAGTGACCTATAAAACTGTAGCAAGGAACATAATTTTATTTAAACGAACTATTCATCAGGTGCATCGCCGCTCACGTCTGACTCGTCCAAATAATTTTCGTTTTCGCTTTCGTTGCTGAATTCATATTCAAAATGTCTTACGCTCAACTTAGCATCATTGTCAGTTCAATAATCATCATCACTGTGAATGTCGGTACTATTATTAGCTGTCTCGGTAAAATCATCAATATCTGTAATAGAAAACAATTGATAAAAAAAAAAGAAAGAGTTTTATTAAAAGCCAAATCTGGTTGAAAAAAAAAAAGATTACCTGAGGCAGAAGGTTGTGCTTCGAATGTAACATCTTTTATTGGTTGCGGTAATTGTTTTCAGTAAACCATTTAAAAACTTTTCAGTTGTCCACAATTTTCCACCCACAGTCAAGAGGTGATAAGCTTGTCAGATTTTTTAAATGAGAATTTGTCCAAATTTGCGAAATGCAAGCTGTTCTGAGGAAATGTTCACGAAGTTCAGACTATCATATTGTTAAGGATGACGGATCAAAACTCTTTATGTTTTCGAGAATTACTTTATAAAAATTTTGAAAAAAGACAAACTTTTAAAAACGTGATTGCGTGTAAAGCAACCAAGGCGGAACAAACGTTTCCTCCTAAATTCTTGTAAAGTTCAGAGACATTGATACATCTTAATGATTTTCCAACGCCAACTTCCGTCCAGACCTTTATTTAAGAACTCAAAAACTTCATGTTAGCCAATATTATAACTAATACATCAGTATCTGAACATCGTAGGAGGACGTCATATGGAGGCTGCAGCTTTTCAAAAATTACAAAAATGGTAAATCATTTTTGTGTCGGATTCTTCGCGGTCTGGGGCACGATTGAATATGATCTACTATTTTTACAACTTTTCTGTTGATGGTTTCAAATCTATAACACTGTCTGTAGTTAATATACACAAATTTATCTTGAAAATAAATCGCTTTGTTATCTCGTTCCCAGTTTTTTAGTAAATATTCTAGCAAATCTTCTTCAAAAGTAATATTTTTTAATTGATTCAAAAAGTCAGAGGGACGTGTTGCAGAGTCTCCTATCTGAATTTTTTGACCTCTGTGAGTTCCGCTTAATATATCGTCGCCTCAGAACAACAGTAAGATACCTTAGTGTTATTTCTGGGATTAGATATCTTACTGTTGCTCTGAGGCGACGATATATTCGTTATCTTTTATGGAAGGAGACGGGTTACGTGTCGAAAACAATTACTAGGAATACTGCTGAACATCTTACTAATCTTAATATATAAAAATCAATGTCCTGAGATAATATATATACATATATATATACATATATATATATATCAACGCACAGCCGAAACCGCTGAAGCTTCAGACTTGAAATTTGGCAGGCATGTCCGCATGATTACGAAAATAACCACTAAGAAAGGATTTTTCGAAATCTCAATTAGTTCGGGAGAAATTAATTAAAACCTCTTAATTTCTGAGAAATTAAAACCTGTCATTGAATTCAAATCCCTTATTTTCGAAGGCTTTCCTCCATTCAAATCATTATTCAGTACTTCATCTCAACTTTTGGTCGATAGCGAACTATAAATTTGATATTGTTTTTGTTTCTCACGTGGTTCTTCGAGGCTTTTCTCAAGTCAAATCATAATGTTTCTGTCTTTTGCTTTCATTTTTTCAAAACTAGAAACGAAGTTTTTAAGAACATCATCACAGGCGGGTTATCCTTTTGAATTTAGAAGAGTACAGTTTCCTGTTAAAGTTTGCTTTGCAATAACCATTAATAAATCACAAGGACAGACATTAAAAGTAGCAGGGACCAATTTAAGAGAAGACTTTTTTTCACATGGCCAATGTTATGTAGCTTTCTCCAAAGTCAGTTCATCAAGCAGCTTAATAATTTTAGCACCAGAAAAAAAAACTAAAAATGTTGTATACAAAGAAGTTCTTGCTTAAACATAGGTATATCAATAAAATGTGGATGGCCTGTGTTTGCAAAGATAATCAATACTTTAAAAGGATCGTTAATAACAGTTAAAGATCGGTTAAGGACAAAGGCATATATGTAAGGAGTTCAGGGGCCACGGGATCCTCCCCAAATTAGAAAAAGTTATAGGTAATAAGTAATTATTATAGGGGATTTTCGAAACTAGGTGCACCAAGCACTGTTAACCCCTGCTAATTCCATTACCCGAGCAATGCCGGGTACGGGAATGCTAGTATTATATATGCGAAAGTTTGTCTGTATGGATGTATGGATGGATGTATGGATGTTTGTTACTCTTTCACGCAAAAACTACTAAACGGATTTTGATGAAA
This sequence comes from Uloborus diversus, assembly GCF_026930045.1. Lineage (NCBI taxonomy): Eukaryota > Metazoa > Arthropoda > Arachnida > Araneae > Uloboridae > Uloborus > Uloborus diversus. The sequence continues at coordinate 28,199,305 of NC_072731.1, read as the reverse complement.
CTTTACAATAATATAGCTTATGCATCAGAATAACACATTGGGTAGTTTTCGTCCCGTTATGGGGGGCAAAACCCCCTTAGGGGGGCAATAAAACACAATTTTTGTATAAATTCTCTAATATTGGGATGAAAAAATACTTGCACATATTTACATTATATGTCCATCGAAAGCTCTGATTTTTCTGCTGAAGATGGCACCTGTTCGAAATTTCTAAGTAGAATAAAAAACGAGTTATGAGCTTTTTAGATCCATGTTCGAAGGCTTTCCTCAACTCAATACAGTATTTAGTGTATCATCTCAACTCCCTGTCGATAGCGACAATTGTTGTATTGTTGACTTTCTTTGCTTTTCGTGATTGTTCAAGGCTTTTCTCAAGTCAAATCTTGAAGTAAGATTTTTGCACAAGATTGGCAAATAATACATGATTTGGCTGATGATTTTCCATTTAAACGGAACTTTAATGTAATTAATGGTTTTTATTATTATTTATGCTGATTGAACACTTACTCATTTTCCAAACAACCAGCAGATCGCCAAAAATTTTTCAGAAAGATTTCCGTAGCTGATGCATCTGGCAGTTTTTTCAACGTTGCTGTTTTTGAAGCCGAAGACTACGTCATAATGTTTCTCAGCTTTCACCATGTAAACAAAATATCGCCAATCAAAGAATTTTCAAAAGACTCCTTTTACTGTGTTAAATAATCCAGCAACTAAATTAGGCAAATCCATAAACAGCACAAAAACTTCCATTAATTTTCCTTTTTGCACAATTTCAAACAATCACCAAATTTTATTACTTATTTTGGTAACATTTCGGATGAAACTGTTTAGCGCCATTTTATGGTGACCAAAAATATCTCAGCATCTGGCGACGATATCTCTGTAACGAAAATTAATATCATATCGTTTTACAAAGTAAGAAAGAATGGGGGAGCATCATCGAAGGTACCCCGAAACGACTTTCGCAAATTCGGTAAAATCGCACCAAGAGCCACAATGATTGAAATTTCCCAAAATAACTAAAGCAAGTATAAGGGGATTACGAGCGCAGTTACTTTTTTTTAATCACTTCGTACTTCATTAGCCATACAGAGAAGGTTTTAGACTCCATGTTAAAAAAAAAGTATCAACAGATTAATCTTTTTAAACATGAGAAGATTAATTTCATGTTTTTAAAATTTGTATATGCTTAAATATAGTGCTTTCGTTTCTAAATCAATACTACTTTGTTCTTTATACTTATTGCTATTTTAGTTTTATGGGTAAGGAAGAAACTCGATTTTTAATCACGTCAAAAAGATGTGTTTTAAATTCTTTCACTTAAAACAGAAAACAAAAGCAAGTAACGATTTTTTCTAATAATTATTACTGACCCAGGCAACGCCGGGTATTTTTGCTAGTTTGTTTATAAATCACCAAAAAGGTTTAAAAATAATTGAGTGTGAAGGATTATTTAGAAAGATTACTTTATCATTTGTAACATTGACTTATAAAATTACAACCGGATTAGTTTGTGAGGATTTTTGCAACAAGATATAAACCAAAAAAGTCTTATAAAAGGAAAAGTATATCTAAATAGTGTTCAATTTTTTATCCCTCATTCAAAGTGTTTTTCTAGCTCAAATAAATTGTAAATATTTACATCTAGGAAATGAAATGCTCAAAGTTTATCTGCTTATGTCATTTTTTATTGCATCTGTTTTATGTTCATAGTTAGTAATCATTTATTCATAGCATTGAAAATAAACTACCGTACACCCCAAAAGTTAGCAACAGGTGTGTACCCTTTTGAATACTTGACACAGGGGAAGGGGACCATCCATTTCGGTGTCCCGGTTGAGCATTTCAGAAATCTGGAAATCCCATTGTTATCCCATTACGTAAGATTTTTCACCCTCCCCCCCCCCCCTATTCTTACGTAAGATTCCATTTCGTTTTCCAAAAGAATAAAATAAAAAATCGTATATCACCGTGGAATCGTTATTAAATTCACTTTTTTTAAATTAATGGAATCTAGATTGAAGATTTTTTTCCACTTTTTTTTTGTATGTGATGTGATACTAATTGAAAATAAAACATGCTATACATTGTGCGAATCTTTTATTATATTTTACACTATTCGTTCTTTGTAAAACAACTAAAAAACAGCTTATCCTAATACGTTTTCAACCTTTCAGACGCAAATAAAAGATGACCCCTGCCAAACCGCTTGACCGAGCGATTTCTAATATAAAATATCGATTTAGAAAATATTACGTAAGCATAGGTTTAACCCCCCCCCCCCTCGCCAGAGTAAGGGTATGTAGAGATGTTTCTCACCCTTGGAACCCTTACGTAATTAATGAATGGCCTCTAGCAACAAAATATTAATCCGTCTTAAATTGATCCTATGTATTAGTTGCGGAATGCTGACATTAAAGAATTGGAATCAAAACCACGTATGATGCCTTCCTTTATTAAATTGTCGGCCGGATATTTAATTTGATTGTTCTTACTATGCCGAAAACATTGTAATAATAATCAATTTCATTTGCTAAACAAACACAGCTTTGCACAAAGATAAATATGATTGTAGAGTAATAATTCCTTTTATGTTGTAAAATTTTATTACATTTCTGAGGAATGCAGCGTAGAAAGGAACGAGCGAATACTGTTTGAATATTGCGTGGTGAACTAGTCCGTCTTGAGAGACGGTTTCAATATATACTACGTAATTTGTATTAAACTTTTTAAACCAAAGGTAAGGATGTTAAAATTTACTTTTAGCTCTTTTTCTTCCTTTTCCATAAAAGGAAGTATTGTTTTCGGGAAAAAAAATTTCACTTAAAATTCGGCCTTAATTTCCATTTTGCTCACCCCGGAATGAATGTTGAGTTTTTTTTTTTTTTTTTTCTTCGACTCGACCACACGCGGTAAGTGCTTAACAACGTATAAACACCCGAAATATCCATTTTAACATTCCCCGAGTTAATTACAACGACTTTTCTCGTGACATCCGTATGTACTTATATGTATGTATGTGCGGATGTATATCGCATAACTCAAGAACGGTATGTCCTAGAAAGTTGAAATTTTGTATGTAGACTCCTAGAGGGGTCTAGTTGTGCACCTCCCCTTTTGGTTGCATTCGGGTGTTTTTAAAGGGGTCTTTTCCCCCCTCTTTGGGGGGAAATCATTGTTAATTTCGATGTATACTCAAGTAGTGTTACAATTTGGCGGACGCCTGGCGATATATCACCAGTCTTTTGGTCGCCAAGTTGGCGAAAAATTTGGCGATTTTTTTTAAAAATCTGGTTTTAATTTGGCCACTGGTGGTGATATTAAGAGAGTAAACTATTGAATCACATTAAAATTGCCAATAATGGGAAAATGACATTAAAATTGGAGTAAAATTAAGTCATGTGATGCATACATCACCTCGTTTATTTTGTGATTTTAAATAATATTATAGAGATTTCAACAGTAACTAGAAATTCAAGGGTTTCGTTTTCATAGTTTTAATAATTTATCAAAGTAGTATTGGTAGAACATTGGGATTATAAAAATTAATTTTTTATTATTTGTACACTTAAAATACCTTAAAACGAACAAAAATGTACTGGTGAAACTAATAAAAGGATCTTTTTCTTTACATTTTTTAAAAATTTTCTCATGTGAAGTATATATTAATAATGTTTTCACACAAAATTCACGTACCAGTAAAATTATGTATTTTAAACTATTTGTTCAAGTATTTACAAAGGTTTAAGGTCTTGATATAGCAAAAATTTAAGTTTGGAATCAATGTAGAACTCAAAGAAGTTGGCTTGAAATTTGAATTTAATGTGAAAGTCAAAGGAGTAGCTTAAAGTTCGAAATCGGAATTGATACAGAACTCAAAAGAAATTAGCCTGAACAGGAATTCATTTGCGTACATAGATAGATCGTCAAAAAAGGGGATATTCAAAGAAAGTTTCCACACTTCTTCATATTGTAGAAGAAATAAATTGTATGACCAACAATTGCCAAACAATTTATTAAGATATATGCTAACGACAGTGCTCTTTTTTTTCCCGACAAATATCTTTACAAATAATAAAGCTCTATGTCCGGATGTCTGTGACGCGCCTAACGCCTAGACCGTTCGGCCGATTTTCATGAAATTTGGCACAGAATTAGTTTGTAGCATGCGAGTGTGCACCTTGAAGTGATGTTTCGAAAATTCGATGTGGTTCTTTTTCTATTCCAATTTTAAGATCATTTTACCGAACAAATGGTTATAACGTGCTATAGTAAATGCTAATAACACATTAAAATTATAGAGCAAACCAAGTGTACTTACGAGAGTTTGAGTACAGATAAACAAATAGAAGTAATAAACACTTCTAAAATGTTCTGGAAATTTTTGAGGCCCTACAATATTGATCTAATGTTACAAATTGCAAGAGATACTAAAACTAAATAAATTGCTGGACAAAGTGCCGTTGTGAAACCCTGTATTGGGATTGCGTTCCCTTCCTATGAGCCATTTCGCACCTTGAAGTAAGGCTGCCATTATTCTACCCTAGGTGCCATATTTTCACAAGAGGGCCATTTTTTCCTTCCTAATGGTGTCACCAGTGGTACAAGCCTTTCCCACATATCACCTATCATTTTTGACATTGTGGACAAATTAAAGTTGAAAAATTTCAGATTTAAAATAATAAATCAATAATAAATTATTTCAAGTCGAAATTGACGTCTTGGCAGATCGAGAAGTCAAGAAGATAACTTATCTTGAACCTTGAAGAATCAGTGATAATAGCAAACCTATGGTCAAGTTCGATTATGATTATGTAATTCTAGTCTGATCGTCTGATGAAAATCATACGTGTTAACGAGATCGAGAAAGTTAAGTCCAGTGGTGTTAAAGAAATTTGTTTACAGTTGGTTTTTAGAAGAAAGGATAGTGGCTCTGCAAAGAAGTAAATGCATATAAAAAGTTTTTCTCATTTCGTGTATTGAAGGTTTTTGCAAATAAAAAAGTTATTGCTCAAAAACTTTAGTCCGTTTGAAAGAGAATGAATTTTGGTAAGCATATTTTCGCTACATTTTCATTGCTGGTAGGTTAGAAAAAATGATTTGAAACTATTGTCATAACAGTTTTATCGAAATGAAGTTTGAATTAATTGCAATTTAACCACTTGCGCTGGAAAGGCTTGTTGCGACCGCCAAAATGCTTTTTTGTCTCGAAATGGTCAACGACGTGGGGGCCACATTGGCTGGCAGGTGTCACAGAAATTGAAATGACGTGTATGACACGAAGCAAGTCCCTTTTTTTTATTGTGATTTATTCTGTAAAAGAAATGGATCAAGCGCAGGGCGAATATGAGTTGCAGTGAACTGTTTCGGCACACACATGTATGTATTTCCTGCAAGCCAAAGTGATTGAATTAATTTTCATTTAAAATTAAAATTACAATTAATTAGTAACGGCAAAGCTTTGTAACTTATGGCTTTCTGTGGTTTCTAATCTTTATACATAAAAGTCTAATATCTGTCCGGATGTCCGGAGTAAACTTCAAAACTACTGGAGGGATTTTAACCATTTTTTCACCATAGATAGCTACATAATCGGGGAACAACTTAGGCTATAATTTGTTCCTTAAGAACTTAGTTTTAAAAAGTTATGGTGGAAAACAGCAAATTTCATGTAATTTCCCCATTAAATGATTAAATATAAAATCCATTGTTAGGAAAATTCGTTGCCTAACAACAGCAATATTAAAAGTAATCATAATGTAAATTTTGAAACAAGGCCTCTCTGGAGGAAGCATGACATTTATTGCTTTCTTAGGAATTGCAATAGCCCTTAAAGCTTGGCTGACTCAGACAACTTGATCCCAAAAAATGTAATTCAGCATAGTTTGAAACAGAGCATTAATCCCTCAATTGGTTTAAACAGAGTCTACTTCCACACGGATCTTCCTTCCCAGGTGAACAAGAAATCAGATGCACCGGCCTATTTGAAACAATTGGCTTTAGAAGTGTTAAACAATATCCCTGAGGACTCTATTATAATGTATACGGATGGTAGTAAGGATGAACGTAACTGCTCTGGTAATGGTGTTTATATTTTATTCCAAGGGTGTGCAACAAAATTAAGCAGAAGAAATCCAGACTGTTGCTCAGTGTTTAGAAGCGAGCTTATTGCTATCGATGAGGGGCTCGGTTCAATTTTGTCTTCTCCCGGCTCTTCAGCCGTTTGGATTCTGTCAGATAGCCGAAGTTCCCTCCAGTACCTCTAATTGGCATAAAGTGGGTGATGGTACTAGTGTTTCTATTATTAACAAACTGGAGCATATTTCTTCTTTTCGAGAGGTGCATTTTCAGTGGATTCCATCTCACGTTGATGTACACGGTAACGAGATGGCCGATATCTTGGCTAAAAAAGGGACTGGTGAACCATTATATACACCTGATTCTTTGACTTACTTGGAGCTATCTTCTAAGGCTAAAAGAGATGCAAAGTCCTCCTGGACTGCCCCTCCTACCCATAATTGGTACCAGGCGAAGTGCCCGGGAGGTGCATTATCTCTCAAGTGTGTTAGGCGAGATCAGACGACCATTACTAGGCTCATTAGTGGGCACCTAAAATCATTGACTTATTGCAATGGAAAAAAGACTTTTCCAACCTGTGTGAAGTGTGCCGACCATCAGGCCACCCCCGAACATATACTGAATTGTCTGGGACTTTCAAGATTGGATCTTTTGGCTGATCCAATGTTGGTGTTGGATTTTTTGAGAGTGACGAATTTCATAGACCTGGTTTAGCGCTGCTAAACACCGGAGATTTGCAACAACAACAGGAATTGCATCCTCATATTTATACATAAAGGAGTAATTCTGCCCGGATGTCCGGGGTAAACTTCAAAACTTCTGGACGGATTTTAACCATTTTTTCACCATAGATAGTTACATCACTATATATAGAGTAAAGAAATATGCATAGAGAGGCCACGTCTATGGTAAAAAGGAGATGAAATTGAAGCCGGAATCGTGGGATACAGCGGTGCAATGATTAGCGGGGTTATGATAACGTGATCGCTTCGCGAGTATAGTTTTCACCAATCTCGCAAAGAGACCGTATAAAGTAGCTGGCGGATTGGTTTGCATTTTAATTCATGTATTAATGCAATTTCAAAAACGTGCTCCATAAACTTGCAACAATATCTAAGTTTAAATTAACAACCAGTTGAGATTCATTAATGGAATGTTTGGAATCAAGATATATCATAAAATACTTAGTAAGGAGCTAAGGATCTTTGGATACAGCGGTGCAACTTCCGGCTTCAATTTCTTAGTATAGCAGGGCCTCTCTATGTAATTTCTTTACTCTATGTGATTAAACATAAAACGCATTGTTACAAAAATTCGTTGCCTAGCAACAGCAGTATTAAACGTAATCATAATGAAAATTTTAAATAAGGCTTCTCCGGAGCAAACATGAGTTTAAAGTCATTTAAACATTTGGAAACTCTACTTTTCGCACCCTGAGGGTAGGAGAGAGCTTTAGTTCAGAGTTAAAACTCATAGTAGAGAGCGTTTATTTTTTTCTTTTGTGTGTGTGTGTGTGTGTGTACTATTTAATTAAATGAAGCACGCGCACGGTTTTTTTAGTGATCTTTGTTTTTGTTAGTTCATATTTTGGAAATTCTTCAAAATTTTAATGTGCTTACATTCGTGCTTTCGCTTCTAAATGAATATTCGTCGGTACTTTATACTTATTGCTATTTTACTTTTATGGGTAAGGAAGAAGCTCGATTTTTAATCACGTCAAAGCGGTGTGTTTTGAGTTCTTTCAGTTAAAACAGAAAACGAAAGAAAGTAGCGATTGTTTCTTACAATTATTACTGACCCAGGCAACGCCTGGGTACTTTTGCTGGTAATTTATAAGAACGTCTCCCAACATGAATACTGAAATTGTTTCTTATTATAAGTTTTTCTTTACAGCCACACATAAAATATACTTTTGCAATTGCTTGACGTATACTAAAAGCCATCCTCATAGTCTTTAATGCAAAATTTTTTTTCCTGCCGACTTCCTGGATACCCCGACAGCTTTCTGTTTTGTCTACATCATGAACTACAGTGAAGACGATAGCAGTGGAATTTTCATTTGTGTCATAACTGCATACGTTTTCTTCCATTGCTAAAAATCAAGTTTTGTGGAGAAAATTTGTCAAATCGTGCATTATCTATTAGTACTGACCCTACATGAAAGCCTCGATATTCTGTTCAGCGAAAAGATAGACCGAAAGTAATCAAATGGGTTCCTAGAAGGTTTGCCACTTTTGGGAATTTTCTCTGCATAGAAAAAAAATGTGGGTAAACCATAAACCGCCTTCTGCTAGGCGCTGAATTGTAATTGTCGAAGCCAAACATGTGATTGACACCGCCAAATGGCGCATTTCTTTGTTTATATTGATCGTTGGGACAAACCTAATCTGGATGCATTCTGAGTGCAACGCAAAGCCTAATCACAGCATTTACGACGCTGCCGGGTTAGGTTCGCCTTAACTGTAGTCTATTTTTTCCTTGAACGCAGTATAGGAGAAATCATTCGCAAACTGGTTTCAGCAAGCATTTTATAACCCTACTCGTTTTTTTGTTCATGCTAAAAATTAATGTTGTCTTTTAGTGTTTACTATTTAGATGAAAAAGTGAGACTTGGATTCCAGAATGGAAAATTGTACACTTTATGTATTGTATATTTAATATCCGGTTACATATATTATAGAACGTTTTCTCTCTGAATGCGACTTGATTATATTTCCTTACTCAGAGGTAATTGCATTGAGGTCTCTAGGATGCCTTTAGGATTGGAACCAGAAAATTCTGTTAATTGAGGAGTCCCTAAAATTTACTCTATGATGAGTCGCCGCACAGACGTGTATTTGAGCCAAAAAGCTAACCAAAAATCGACGTAGTCAACTTTATTGGTTATTGTCGGTTCTGAGTATCAAAGCAGGTAAATAAACATGGCAGTATGTGAAAGCGTTCTTCTTTCGTTGAAACTAACCATAAAAATTTACCAGCAGTCGGAACTTAACACTTTTATGATTCAGTTGTCCTTTTGCTTGGGACATTCAAGTTTTTCAACAAACTTTCATTGTTTTATTTTTCATGTTAAAAGTGATATTGACGAAACATTTACTATGGAAGGGCTCGAGTAAGGTTTGTACTCTATTATTCATCAATTTATATGCATATATTTTTCTTTTTTCTTTTAATGCCTTTCTTCAAGCCTCACAAAAACACTTCTCCCTCTTCTTTTTTTTCTTGCAAGACAATGTTTTCAAATATTCTGCTCTTATTTGTACAAACAAGTTTTCCTATAATGCTGTCTATTTTGACAATCTGCAGCAAAAGTTTGGACAGAAAAATAATAACGCTATTAATAGAGCAGACTATTAACTTCATAATTTTTTTCTTTTTTCGGTTATTTTTTGGTTCACAAGTTTCAGTCTGGTGCATAAGTTGAAAACAAGTACAGGATAATATAAATTAGACTATAGAATGACAATACTTGATGCTACTGACTGACTTCAAAGTCAGACCCAGATATAAAACAGGGTGATATTTTTCAATTTCGATATTTTCAAGAGAAATACCTAATTTCAGCTAGTTACATTTCTATTTGCCTGAACGTTGCATTAAATAGCCTTTATGTACTGTCTTTTATAGTATTTTTAGTCGTACTCATGACTGAAACCATAGAACCTAAAAGTAATCGAAAAAGCTCAAAATTATAAAAGTAATAATGTTTTCTTTTTATAGCTTTATTATTTTTTTCGGGTGAGCTTTTACTGCAGATTATCAAAGTAGACATTCTAAAGTAACATAGGGTATAACTTAGAAATAGTACGAATGAGTACACAGTGTTTAAAAACATTCATTTACACAAAAAAAAAAAAAAAAAATTAAAAAATGATGATATTTTTTTGTGGGGCTTCAAGAATTGCATTAAAAAAATACTTACAGTCTGAAAGAGTAAAAATTGATAAATAATAGAACACAAACCTTCCCTTAGCCCATCCATAATAAATTTTTCTTCTAATATAATTTTAACGCGAAAAATAAAATGTTGATGGTTTATCGAAAAACTCGAATGTCGTAAACAAAGACAACTGAATCATCAAACTGCTAAGTTCCGGCTGCTGGCAACTTCCACATAAACACTTCCACATAATAGTATGTTTATCCACCTGTTTTGAGACTTAAGGCCGATACCAATAAGCAAAGTTGACATTCCGATTTTTGGCCAGGTATTGGCTCAAATACCCCTTTGTGCGCCGGGCACGGCTGAAGTTCAGTTACTGGGTCAATTAATAGTTGACCCGGACAAAAACTTGCTTGATTTTTGTTAGGGTCATTCAACGGGCGAAGGCAAAATTAACTAGAGTACTGAATTGTAGCTGGTGGAGCTGAATCAGCAAGAACACGCTCCCCCCCCCCCCCACACACACATTTGCTTTTTTCATTGTTTGCAACATCAATGGGTTCACAGATAAATTCTTTTAACCACAGGCACGGCCGCGAAAGCTAACGTTTGAATTATTAAAATATACTTTTTAAAAAATGTAACTTAAAGAATAAAAATAAACCAAGAAACGAAACCAGAATGAAAGCAAAAATCACATTCTAAATGATATCAATTAAGTATCTTTGACATGAAGTAATTCGAAATTTAAATTTCGTGTAAAAAATAAATTAATAATTAGATTCATAACTTCCGTCATCTCTGCGTTGAAGTGAAAAAACTTAGATGCTCCGAACAAGTTTCATCCTACGCAGAAAAATTCGCCCTTTTTTTAGATTCAAAATTTTGAATATGTAACCATGTTTTCTCTGCGAAATTGATGAAAGAATGTTTATTACTTTTAAACTTTTATCTCCATTAATTACTGTCATTTGACGAGGAAATGGGGCTAGATCATTTCCTTGGAACATTCTGAATTCTTTTATACCTGACTTGACCCCTATACACCCAGCTATTCTCGAAGGGATAGTATATAAGCTCACATGCCTCTGCTGATTTAAAGTATGATTTTGAAAACGGTGCGGAACGCCACTTTTGGTACACACAAAACAAAACATAATCCGTGACAAATGAGTAAAAGAAGGGTATGAAGCCTCCTTTTTCATGCTTTTATTTATAACTTCGAAAAATCATCGCTAAGAGATAGTAAAATATCAGAAGTAAATTATAAAGTTCTATAAGAGTATATGGAAAAATGAAAAAAAAAAAATCGAAAGTGTTCTTGTGTGATGGATAATACCTATTCCAAGAACGAACTGAAACTGGAACAAGGGCCCATCGGATTAATATTATATTTTTCAAATTATAAATGGTCTCTCTCTCTCTCTTTGTCTGTATCTGTGTGTGTGTGTGTGTGTGTTTTTTTTTCTTTCGACAGCGATATTAGTACTCGGATAGTAACGGAAAAAGGAGCAGCAGTGTTAAAGAGCTTTTATCTAAAATTCTATCTCTTTGTTGTCCTGAAAAAGTGAAAAACTCTGTATTCAGTTTTTTTAGCTTCCTTGTAATAAATGTTGAAATAGTTCAATAATCAAAGCAGAAGACAAAAAACATCATTGAACTTCTAAATTACCTCTTTTTAAGAAGAAAGTTACCGCCCTCGAGCATGGGATAAAAAAGAATGACGTGTAAAATACCGACAGTCCGATTATGACACCCAGAGACTGTATTTTCGTCGGTATTTCGTCGGTTCGGAGGTAAATGTTCTCTCACTGAAGCTGAGACAACCAATAAACTGCTAACCAAAATGAATTTAGCACACTAGCGAGGGTCCGCAAGCAGTGGTGAGCCATGATCCGCTTCAATGAGAGAACATCTGCCTACAGCACAGTTATTGACTACTCCAGACTGATGAGTTCATAACAAGGACGAAGCTACAGTCTCTGGATGTCATAACCTTGCTGTCAGCATCTGTATGTAATCCCTTTTTTTTAGGAGAAAAGTACCGACCTCTGTTCAAATTTTTAAGTGCTGTTTGAATTTCAACTTATGTTTCATTAAATTTATACATATTTACTTAAGCTATGTTTAGTTTAGTAGGAACTGATTCACTAATATCTTACTGAAAATATTTTTTTATGTTCCAGAAACTTTCTGCAAATAGACCTAAACATGCTCCGTCACATATTTGACAGAAGAAAAAAGTACAAATTAGACAATGGCAATATCAGTACTCTTTCAACTCCAGTATTGTTCCAAAAGACTCTCACAGATTTGACTGTCCAAAAGAAAAAACAGAAGTCAACAACGTGCAAAATAAACTATAAACCATTTTTATGTCTATTTTATGTTCTTCTGTGCAGCGTATTCATCACATTAACTTCTGCGTTCGTGAAGAAAATGACTTATATAAGTCCGGGAGAATTGTCGATGATTCGAAACGCTGGAGTTCTAGTTTTCAACCTACCCATTGCAGTGTACAATGTGAGAGAGGTGTTTGGCCCTAAGGAACACCGCTGGATGCTGATACTTAGAGGAGTTTTAGGTTCGTTGGCATTGTATCTCAACCTCCTGGCCTTCAGATATCTGCCTCTTGCCGATGCTGCCATAATCCTGGCTACCTTGCCTGCCTTTGTAACAGTAAGCGGTCGAATATACTTAAAAGAGCCATGTGACGGTGTACAAATTTGTGCTCTAGTGACAACAGCCCTTGGAGTGCTGATTTCTGTTAGAATACCAGAGTTAGTTAAAGACCGGTCTGGAATAACTTTCAACATTGCTTACGTTACCGGTCTGATATGTGCTATTGCTGATGTCCTGATTCTTTCATTTTCTTTCGTGACTCTAAGAAAAATGAAAGATATTCATTTTTCTGTCATCCTGATCTACTTCGGATGGACCGGCGTCCTCGAAAATGGCATACTTAATGGCATTTTCGAGTTCTATGAGGTACAAAAATGTGGATGGGATACCGTGCAGGTGCTACTCATTGGAATCGCAGGATTTTTGGGACATATTAGTTTAGTTCTTGCATTTCAAATAGAGGCTGCAGGAATTGTCTCGATCATGAAATCATCGTTTGACATAATTGTCGCCATGTTATTCCAAATTCTGTTTTTTAATTCGATACCAGACTTGTACAGTATTGCAGGAGGAATTCTTGTCCTGCTATCAGTGACGTTGCTCGGCATCAAAAACTGGATTGCGTCTCAACCAGAGAATTCAGCAATACGAATGAAGTGTCGATATTTGTTGTGTTAAAGATATTTTTACTTGCATGAGATGTAAAGTCGAAAGTTAAATTAATCTCTATACATAACTGGCTACTTCTGTATGTATGTCCGGTGTAATATTCAAAACGAACTGGACAGATTTCAACCATTTTTTCATCATAGATAGCTACATTATCAGGGAGCAACATAGGGTATAATTTATTTCTAAAAAATTAGTTTAAAAATGTTATGATGGAAAACAGTAAATGTCATGTAATTTCCCCATTAAATGATTAAGTATTAAATCCATTGTTACGAAAATTCGTTGCCTAACAACAGCAATATTAAAAGTAATCATAATGTAAATTTTGAATCAAGGCCTCTCTGGAGCAAGCATGATATTGCTTTCTTAGGAATTGCATCCTCATCTTTATACATAAAGGGCTAATCTCTGCCCGGATGTCCGGGGTAAACTTCCAAACTACTGGACGGATTTTAACCATTTTTTCACCATAGATAGCTACATTATCAGGGAACAACTTAGGCTATAATTTATCGTTAAAAAACTTAGTTTATAAACGTTATGATGGAAAACAGTAAATGTCATATAATTTCCCCATTAAATGATTAAATATTAAACCCACTGTTACGAAAATTCGTTGCCTTTCAACAGCAATATTAAAAGTAATCACAATGAAAATTTTGAATCAAAGCTTCTCTAGAAGCAAACATGAACTTAAAGTCATTTAAATATTTGGAAACTTTACTTTGTGTGTGTGTGTGTGTACTATTTAAGTAAATAAATACTGCTCACGGTTTTTTTAGTCAGCTTTGTTTTCGTTAATTCGTATTTTGGAAATTCTCCAAATTTTTATATGCTTAAATGTCGTGCTTTCGTTTCTAACTGAATATTATTTTGTTATTCACACTTATTGCAATTTTACTGTTATGGGTAAGGAAGAAGCTCGAATTTTAATCACGTCAAAGCAGTGTGTTTTGAGTTCCTTCAGTTATAACGGAAAAACGAATGAAATTAGCGACTGTTTCTCACAATTATTACTGAACCAGGCAACGCCGGGTATTTTTGCTAGTTACACATAAAGGTCCAAGAAGTTTCCACTGTAGTAACATCTGTATTAGTCTGTTGTAACATAATGCACATCTCGCAAAGGGTTCTCCTTTGCGATGATTCAAATTGTTAATAAACATATCCACAGGTAAAATATCATTCTACAAGGAACATAGGGATATCACTTGCCGCCATTGAAGAGTCCCTTGAAGACCGATGAATCATTTAAGCTAACATTGCATAATTGTGGCACGGAAGCGGAAATAGACCATTTCACTTTGAAATCGACGTAACAAGAACAAACAAGCAATGAAATTTCTACTGCTCGTGGCTGATACTACCAACTACAAAATGAAGTGTTCTATTTCCGTTTCCAGTTCATCCGCCAGTTTTCCAAGGAGACACAATGTCTAAATGTATATTACATGAAGAACAATAAAAGTACATTCGCTCATACATAAACACGTTATGATTCAGAATTTAGGAGAGGGTGCAATTGCTTCTTCTTGACCCACTCATACGACGGGCTAGGTGCAATCAACTGTAACTGAATCGCCAGCAGGGAGGAGGTAAAAGGTAAAAGACAGGATTGCCCACCAAAGGGAGGAGGGGTTGAACGTTTTTTAGAGAGGTGTTGCAGTATTTTCTTTTTTTGTTTTGTTTTGGGAGAATTTTTATTCTTGGCAGGGTTCTGTAAAATTTGGAGACAGAGGCGCCCACCAGATGGGAGGGTCATGGCGCAGACTGCGTATTTGAAGTGGTTGCGTCCTTGCTCTTGGAAAGAGGGGGCATCCCTGTTTGTGGAGGGAGGTGGGCCATTTCTCTTGAGCGGATAGGCACTCCTGTAAAAGATGAGATAAAAGATTATTTTATATTTTAAAGTTTGACAAAGCTGGAAGGGGGCCCGCGGCATGATCTGGCAGAGGGAACCTGTAATAATTGTTTTGGGCTACGCATATAAGACGGAAGATAAAACCTTTCCATAATGATTTTCATTCTGACTTCAACAGATGGCGCTACATACTCCAAAAGCAAGAAACTTTTCGAATGTCTTGTTTCTTAAAATAGATGGAACTCTTCCTCGCCCTAGACGCCTACCTTCATTTGATCATGATAACGAGAGGAAAAAATTCTGCGACTCTTACAAAACTTACGCTATGTCCTTCGCTTTGAACTAAAAAGAATGATTTGTTTCGCAATGCTTTAGGTAGGACTAGACTATAAACGGACTAAAAATCCATTCCATTTGTTGTAACTGATTGTTGATAAAATGTGATGAGTAAAGAACAGTTCTACATTCTTGAAAGAAAAAGCTTCTGTTCCATTTTCACGTAACGTAGAAAACAGGTAAATAACCCCTCCAATCAAACATATGTATTTGCTCTTTTTAAAAATAACCAGAATGACAATAGAGTGTATTGGTCATTTAAAATACACTGCGAATGTGTAACCGGTAGATTTACACTCAGCTTTCCCCTCTAGCATCCTACTTACTTCATTTTTCAGTATTTAATGGAAGATGTAAGAAAAAGAGAATCTTAAAATTAATGCTTCGAAAATATTACATAAAAATAACCATACCTTTTCTGCTGCATTTCAATGTGTTTTCTCAAACTCAAAGTAAGATCAAATGCTTTCAGTTTTTTTCCTTACTTGAAACAATGTTGCTCATTCACGTTCAAAACTTCAACTAGTCTTCTTTTTTTTGTGGGGGGGGGCAGCTCAGAGTGCAGAATAAACATAATAGCTCTTATAGATTAATCACCCAAGTCTTCTACTTTTCTAATGCCTGATGCTCATGATGCAGCCAGCAAAAGGGCAGGAAAAACATCAAAATCAATGTCACTTGTATCTCATCAGCGCTCCAGCACCAATAACCATTTTCTTTTTCTGGCGGAAAGTTTACATAGTGACACAGCACGACAAAAGGTCCAAAACCAACAGCACCCAACAACAACTTAGCTATATAACTGATCCAGGACTTCCCTGATTTTCCCTCGATCTCCTAGTTCCTGAGAAGGATTTTAAACAGAAAAGACTATGAAGGTCTCAACGTTTCTAGTGTCACCGCAGTATCGCCGTCTACGCGGCGGCATTTTCGAGTGCTACAAATAGACGGACCTGCAGTTCAGCACAGAGCGCAATATTTTGGCATTAAATAAAGATAAAATACTACAGCGCAATAATGCTAATGAATTTCATGTTTGCTTCAGAAAAGCCTTCATTCAAAATTCTCATTATGATTGTTATTAATTTTTGTTTAATGGCAACCTTTTTTTTAACAATGCGTAAACATTGAACTTGCCAATGGAGTAGCGCGCCAAAGTACATCACTTGTGGCGTCATAAAAACCACACCTTATTTCCAAAATCAGACATGATAAAAAAGTAAATAAAAAAATAACTATTGGGAAAATAAAAGTTTTTTCTGGCTCCATATTATTTTTCTTGCTCATTCTATCAATTTCAATGACTAAAAGTAGTACTTTTGACTGATGGAAACAACTTTATTTCACAAAGCTTGGAGCAGTCTGGAGAACTTTTTTCAAAAATCTTTTGAGTGTTTTTGCATGAAACAAGTCTCATAATTAATTACTATTTATTATTATTAAAAATTCATCATTATTGCTGTTGTTGTTCTTTTTTTTAGATCGAAGAAAATTAGTGTAACACTGAAAAACAAATAAATTTAGTGTTTCTTTTCAGATAAAGAGCCTTATTCATTATAGATGGAGAAAAAATATTATGTGTTATCGCTTGAAATGGTATTATTCTTTGGACGTTGACCTCTGTAAAATGTATGTCATGGGAAAATAAAATCTGCACCTTTTAATTTTTATCTTCTTTTCATTTTCTTTTTATGTTGAATAGGTTACTAATATACAGTAAACTAAGAACGTATTTATACCCTGTTTTTTGTTTGGAGACGCAGACCGGATAAATATGAGGTATGATTTTATATTAAGTACAACAATTTTACTGCCAGCTCAGAAGTACATAGGGGCGCAAAATCTGAGCGGGAGGGGGGGGGGAGGGGCGCGGCTAATGTTTGCGAAAATAGAGGCCTAAAATAGAGACCTTGCAGGTTAAACCGGAACACCCTGACACCCTGCATATCTTCTCCCAACTAAGCTTATAGAAATAGTCTTTAGAATTTAAAAAAAAAAAAACATTTTTAGAGTTTTTTCGTCGTAAAATTTAAGGTGAAAATTTTTGAAACTTAAAACATACTTGCCTGTAACCTATTCTTATTTCAAAAAAAAAAGAAAAAAGAAAAAAGAAAAAAAGAAAAGAAATAATAATAATAATAATAAAAATAAATAAATAAATAAACTTTTGTTTTAATATGTATAAATTTATTGCGCATAAAGAGAGAATAGCTTATATTATATCTGTACCTCAGAACCAGAAGAACGTAAGTTCAAAAATTGCGTTTTTCTGTTGATTGTATGTAGAAGCCAATTCTGCATCGAGCCATGTGAACGTTATTCTTTAAGAAAAAAAAAACTTTTCAATTTTTTTTTACCAGGGTTAAAAGAGCGCGCGTCTAATCCTTTACATGGGTCAGATAAACATTTTTCCTCTCTACTGTGAAATTATCATCTCATCAAAAATAACCCTGTTGTAAAAATTTCCCCGCCAAGAAAACCTTTTAACTTTTCCGCAAAAAGAAGAAGGTCTTCACATCTTAAACCCAAACACCCTCAGCCTTAAAAAGTTATGATATCTAGTTTGCCCGCCGAGTATCTGCCAAACTGTCATCCTCCCTCTTCTCTTTCATCACACCTACTTCCATTAGAACCTCCTCCCACCTTCAACTTCTAAGAAATATGGATAGATTCTTTAAATTGTTTATTTTGTTTGGCGAGAAGCTTTTTGCTCACCAAGCAACCGATTCAATTTTCAAAAACTAGTCAAATAGTTGCGGGACGCTAAAATGCCTCATTTTTGGAAGTCACAGAACGAAACAATGGGAAAGCTTCAACTGAAAGTCGTTGGGTGCAATTGTTTAAGAATTTACATTCTAATTATTTCAGTCAAGTGAAGTTTCTCATGAGTATTGAATACATTACATGTTAGCCCGCCGTTGATAAATACACCAGTAGAAAGGTTATTTTTGCTGCTGCGTAGTAAGTAGATTAGCGAAAATGCATAGTTGCAAATTGCAATTTGAAAATCCATGTTCATTGTGAAAGTAAATCGCATGAAATTCTGCCCAGAACAATTTGTAGTCACCACCAAATATTTTCTATCTAATTTTTGCATTAAAAAAATTTACCAACATATTAATTTTTCTCTTTGAAGTGTTGATTTATGTTCTTCCCTGACATAAACACCAATAGCTAAAATTTTTGTCACTCATACCATTGTCCAAAATTTGTTAACTGTTCCGTTTTGAAAGAAAAAAGAAAATCCCTTCCCTAGCATGTTTGTCTGCTAATGGAAAATGGAAATAAGCATTGATCCAAAGGCTGATCCTACATCCCCCCCCCCCCTCCCAAGCTATACCAAATGTAGCCTCAAGTTGCAATTTGGGACTAATGATTTGAAGAAAAAAATCGTTCCAGCTCCTCTTTGGGCCCTAAAAATTGCTGTTCGCTCCCCCCCCCCCCTATTCAAAAATAGGGCATCTTCAAAACCAGAAGCCGGATCTGCCCTTGAGTGGAAAAAGGATTGCTCCAAAAAACTATCAAACTGATTTTACTCGAGAAGCCAGAAGCGTAAAAGAGATTTACATGCGTTGATTGTTTTCAAGGGCAAAGCAGTATATTGAAACTTGTGTGTGCAACTGAGTAATATTCTGACTGTTTTGCACCAGCTCTAATTCGGGAAAGGATAAAATATGTTTTACTGATAAAAGAGGGATTAAGCTTATCCTTATCTCTTTCCCGATCGCATAAATCAGTTGTTCCGGACACAGTGTAAATGCAGACCTAAGAATACAGAACGCAATATTTTTTCGCATGAGCCTCAAATTCCTCTAAAAATTGTTACTGGTAAGTACAATTTGTTTTTTCCAAAAACATTATCTTCTGTTTAAACACCATATACTTTGCCAACGTTTATCCAACGTTTTAAAAAGTTTCCTGTTTTACATAGCTGCTGTTTCTACGAGTTATTGAAACTGAATTTAAAATATTGTAACAATGTTAAAATTGCCCGAATAATACTTGCCGAAACGTGTTCCGGGGTTACAAGGAACCCCTTTTTTGGAACTAGGATAAAATTAATGAATCCTGCACTGAACTTGATCTGGGTAACTCAGTCTGAGCTTTATTACATCTCCTTGCCAGATCATACTGTGGACCTCCTTCCAAGTGGCAGAACAAACATGGAAATAAGGGGAAGGGCCTGATTCAACTAGATCGAAATCCATCTACCAGTAACATAGCGAGAAATTTCCTTCTGGGTAATGCAAAGAAAATTACTGGCTTCGCTATTGGTGGATACAATTGATCGTATTCGATTCGATCGAATTCGGTTCGAGTCGAATGTGGAATCTCACTTTTTACATACCGGACCCCGTTTCCGTCCGAGCCCTATAGTGATGTTGTACTTCCTAGTCTCCATCGTAAAGCTGTCCGCGTGGATTTTACCTCAAATGCATTAAAAACTGTTAAACTGAACGAATGTTGGGACTACATGCCAAAACTGCTAGACTGTATACCAGTCCTCACGACCCAACTTTCATCGCTTCCCTTCTTACAAAATGACAACACAAAGATCAATGTACTGAGCAGCAGAAATCGATGGACCCAATTTCAAAAAAAAAAAAAAAAAAATCGAAACTATACTGCACACATTGCAATAAGTGATAGATGAATTTAGAGAGGTATATACCAATTTTTTGTTTTCCCAACAAAGTTCAATTTCACAAATGAAGCGGTGAGAAGCAAAGGGATGTAAGTGGACATTTTCAAGTTTTGAGTAAAACATGTTTAAAGATAAGGTCCTAGAGGCTTTCATTGATTTTTTTTCTAAATCATTCTGTACAGCAGCACCTACCGGGGCTACTAGTACTATCTCCTGCCTCTTGACAGAAGAAAGGTAACCCTAGCATTTGTACTGGATATCTTCAAATTTTTAATTCCGCTTTATTAATCCCTTTGCTTCTCACTGTCTCAAATGTGCATTGGGCGAACAAATTGTGCAAACTGTTCAAAAACAGATGCTCAATGTTGGAACCTTTTGCTACGCGTCTACATCGAATTCGTAATCCAGTTCGTTTCACACATTTTAGAGTACCACGTTGTCAATGGTTCATAATGCGGTACAAATGCTTTCTTAGGGTTTTAGCAGCGTTTTCGTCATTGGATATTGATAAGCGGTGTCTTTCACGTAAACCCCATTAAAAGAAACCACAATTGCGTTCAGAACGAACTGCATTACAGATTGGACGTTCGTCGTAAAACAAAAAACTCGCACATCAAACATTTGCAACTGAAAAAAAAAAAAAAACTTGGTATATTTCTCTTGAAATTCATGCTTTACGTATTGTAATGAATGCAGTAGTTTTGAAAATTATGATTTTTTCAATCCCCCCCCCCCTATAGAAACCTTTGGAAACTTTATTATCACTAATAATAGATTCCCAGTACTTTCATTAAACGATGTTTTAAGTTTAATACGAGGAATGAGCCAGAAATAAGGTTCCCAAAGAGCTCCTGCTGCACGGGAAGATGCCAGGTGAAATCCGGCAACACCACCGTGCGGCTGTTCCCCCAGTCACGACTCCCCTCTCTGTGCTTCTCTGCGGCATTCAGTTTTAATCCGGCAGCAATCCGAAATGTAAGTTCCCATCGCTGATCCCGCCAAGAGCTAAATTCGGTTGCAACCTTAAAAAGGAATAAGTAGATGGTGGAAGTAAGTCCAATCACTGGCTTAGCAAAAATTGAGGCAAAGACTCCAAGTCACGTGACTCAACAATCGCAGATGGTTGACACGTTGTGCGTAAAAGTAGCGAAAAGAACCTGATTTCTCCCAATACTGTGCTTTAAAATCTATCATGGGACTTGGAGTCCCTGCTTCACGAAAGAAACTCTTCACTTTCTCCATTTTATCTCTTCTCAATGGTTGCAACCCAGACATTTGTTGGGCAGCACTAAAAAACTCAGGAGTGATAAAGAGCAACTGGTGAGAACGACTAGCAGCTGGCATAACAGTTTCCACAACACCCGACCTCACGTTTCCCGTCGAATCCAGGAACTTTTGAGATACATTGCCTATATTCGACCAGCACGACCGGTATAGCGGCCGGTTGGTTAACCACGTGACAGCAATGACATCAGCGGTTACTAACCGGTTGTTCACGAGCGAATGCTTTATCGAACGCTTTCAGTTGTTCACCGGTTACTTACGCAGACATGACGGAGACGAATAACACGCAGGTGAAAAATACATATAATTGGTCAAAAATGTCAGGTGGTTCCATCAACCAATCAACCAGCTAGAGTTGCGGTTGACCGATAGATCAACCGGTGAGGCTCATAAAACGACATCAGAAGCAACCAGTTAACCGGTTGTTTTCAAGAACGCTGCGGTTAGCACCGGTTGCTCACCGGTCGACCAGTGAGGTTCGTCGAACGCAAGCTTTAAGTGGATTGTATTGCCACAAAAACCTTGCAGTCTGAGCCTCGCGCCTATTGTTTGTCACCAAGGGCGCCCATATAGGGGGGCAAGGGGGGACTCGAGCCCCCCCCCCTCTTAGAAGTTAGAACTTCCTTGCATTTAGTACTTTTCTCTTTTCAAAAAGGTTAAAATATTTCCTCTCCAGCCATTAATGAATAAGTTATTAAAAATGTCAAATTGTAATGACTCTAATCTGTCCTGAAATTGGTTTTTACGGGAAAAATATCATGCTAAGCCGTATTTAACATGTCTGAGCCCCCCCTTACAGTTTTGCATATGGGCGCCCATGTTTGTCACTGGTTCCCCAAGTTAAAGAAACACTTGGGTGACCATCGCTTCTGTCAAAACGCTTCCTCAACTGGCACGGAGCCCATGACATTCGAATGCAGAAGTTGGATATCCGTTTACAAAAATGGGTTGAAAAAATGGTGATTGTGGGGAAAATAGAGCCAAGTTTTCACTTTTCAACGACGCAACTTTCTATGAGATAAACAACGTTTAAATTGATGGGAACCTATTTTGTTTCTGGATCATTCCTCCTTTCTTTTCACTAAATTCTTTAAATAATTTAACTTACTGTCATTCGTAAAACTTTAAGTTTAGGAAATATTTATCGTAAAGCAGTAATAATGTTATGTTTGATTATTAGAACTTAACCCTGCACAAAACTGGGTACTTATTTTAGCTCAACTTTCCTGCTTTCATGTAAATAATAGCTTGAATTCCATTAACTAAGCATCGACATTTCACTCGCGAAATTAATAAGGTTCTTATATAAAAGATCCATATTCATAACAAATGATAACGTTAAGATAATGATGCAACATTGGTCGGTATTCATAAATCATTATTAAGCTATCATAACAAATGATAACATTAAGATAATGATGCAAAATTGATTGGTCATCTGTAAAGTAGTACGCTGCGACTATCAAGAAACGTTCTTCTATACTTTCTTACGAATTCTTGGTACTTACGCATAATCACTACGACAAAGTTTTGCAATACGCAAAAGCAGAATCTCTTAAAAGCCTTGCTTCCATTAATTACCAACATTTTATTTACTGAAAAATGGACGTTGGCAACAGATAAAATTTTTAAATAGTTGAGATTTATACATAAAGTAAGATAGAGAAGAGAGAACTCGCTATACTAAGAAATTTAAGTCGAAAGTAAAAGATCTTGTCATACATTTTATTCAAAAACATTGCATTATTGAATCTTAATATTGGTAGTTAATTTAAACTTAGATATTGTTGCAAGTTTATGAAGCACGTTTTTGGAATTGAATTAAAACATGAATTAAAATGTAATCTTCCAGTTACTTAAGTCGGTTCCTTCGCGAGATTGGTGATAACCATGCTCGCAAATCGCCTCCCATTTTCGCACCGATGTATCCCATGATTATAATTCCAGTTTCAATTTCATCTCCCTTTTACCATAGCAGGCGCGGATCCAAGGGGGGGGGGGGGCAATTGCCTCTCCCTGAAAAAATCAGTGTCGCCGGTAGGAAGAGAACGCCGTAGTGTCCCCCGGCTGTAACTACTTTCAGCTACATAGACCCCTAATCACTCAGAAGGATTTACTAAAATATTATGTTGACAAGAAACATTGTTCACAAAAGCACAAAAAAAAAAAAAAAACTGCGGCAACTCTTTCCCTCCCCCCCCCATCACTTCAAACGAAAAAAGGACTGACTTTAACCTAATATCTGAGCAAGCAGCAAAGTATTTCCCGCGCACTCAATCACATCAATGACTGTAAACTTTTGTTTTTCGCTTCATTTAACTTTGCCCTTCTATTTTTCGTTAGCGTAATTTTAAGTTAGTTTTGCTTTGCAGTATGTTTTCAATAGTTTTCATTCACTCAATTAAGTTTCACGCATGGAAATTAGTAAATAATTTGTATATATTAGTACACAAATTATTACATGTGGGACGCAAATGTAGATTTGTAAACGAATGATTAAATATTAAAAAGAAAGAACAAAAGATAGTTGGAACATTTATTTTTTCAAAAATATTTAGTAGGTGTCCTAGAAAGTATTTTGGACTCTGGTGGACATCGGCCACATGGTCCATTTTCCTGCTATGACGTCATCAAAGATGGCGGCCGCTCGCTCTCATAAATATTCAGAACTTCTGTGTTAATATTTTACCGATTTGACTGAAAATTTGCTCAGTAAGTTGAAATTAAGGTTTTTAAGGTGAATAGCAAACGTGTTTTAACTATTACCATAAATTAATAAATTAATGCATTTTTCATATAAGATTTATTTCTTTACAAATAGTAGGAGAAGAAATTTAAAATAAAAAGTGTATGGTTAGTAGAAATACAGTGACTCCCAAAAGTGTTCGTACACCTACGGCTTTCAATGAAATAGGTCCTTATCCATTGGTTAGAATTAATATTTCGGAATAGGAATTTTATTATAAGATCTATGATCTATTTTTCACAAAACTACATGAAAATTTTTAATAAAACATTAAAACATATTTTTAAAAAAATCAAAAACCAAAAATTGCCGAGAATTTTATCTCACAAAAGTCTTTGTACACTTTGAAAAAATGTCGAAAAATTGGTAAATAATCTAACTTTTTACAAAGTTATTATTAAGTAGAATATCATGCAGTATCAACAACAGCTTTTAAACGTCTGAGAATAGATTTCATTGTTTTTTCTTTCTCTTTTTGTGCAATTTCTGAGTAAGTGCTCAACTGCACTTCGAGTCTTACTGTTTCTAGTTCGCTTTTCGTTTCAATGGTGTATTTTCGTAATCTAGCTACCAGATATCTCCAAACATGTTCCATTAAGTTTAAATCTGGCGATTGAGGAGATATTTCTAAGCTTAAGAACAATTTTTGAGGCACCAAACGCAAACGCGTGCTTCTTATCGTTATCTTGATAAAAAGTTGTTTCCGATTACCGATTTGTGGGCTAATAGTTTTAAATTATTTTTTAAAATATTTAAATGACCAGTATGATTTATTATTGCATCAAAAAATCCAAATGTCCAAGTCCTGATGCTGTTATGCACCCTCACACCAGAACACCTTCACCGTCCTGATTAACTGATCCAACTAAGTTCTTAAGATTAAATTCCTCATTTTTTCTTCAGTTGACAATTATGCAACAATTTAACCCAAAGTATTAAATTTATTTTCATCTATAAGTAAGACGTTGTTCCAAAACGTTTTGAGCTTATTTATCATTGATTTTACGACGGAAAGCGTAAGCTTACTGTTTTTCATAGGAACAAGAAAATTTCTGCGGGAAGAGGTCCCCTTTAATCCAGCTAATCAGAGAACTTGGTGAGCAATTTTACGTGAAAACTAAACGTAAAATGTTTCATTCAATTCTGCAGAAACTTTTTCAGCACTCAAATGTGTATTTTTCATAATTTTTTTAACTGTAAACCTACGATCACGCTTTGTTAACTTTGCCAGTTGACCTTTTCTTACCTTGTTTTCGATCTGATTCTTGTCTTTACAGCATTTTATCAAGTACTCCACTATGGAATGGTATAAATTAACTAATTTAGAGACATTTCAAACTAATTTATGTCTACTGTGAGGGAAAAAATCAAATTTCGAATCATGTTTGTTGTTTTCTACGCGTACCTGCCATTTTTAAAATAATAAACAGAATATAAGGGAATAAATAAACAAAAAATTAAAGGCAAATGACTTTACAGTGTCATTACAATCCAAAAACAATAAAAAAACCACATATGATAATTTTAATCATGAATTTATTCGAAAATATTTCAGTGTACGATGACTTTTGTGGCGTATTTTTTCTCTGTCTCTTCGTTTTTTGACAAATTTCAAAAATAACATCTGGCAATATTTTGAAAAAACTGCTGGGTTTTATTTAGAATGGCATAGGAATGATGTGAAAAAAAATTGGACTTCATATTCGAATTTAGTTTTGCGTTATTTCGGTTTTACTACAAAATTTCAAGGTGTACGAACACTTTTGGGAGCCACTGTATAATATCTAATAAGATCTAAAAGGTATATTTTAAAAAGATTGTTACAATTTGATTGTAACCCTTTACTACAACGCTTGCAGAAAGAGCAACAAGTTACTCAATTTTCTATACAAGTTCAGGAGAGTTGGCACATTTTAAGTAATTACATGTTCCAATTAAATCAGTTAGAAATGTATGTAAGGTCTCTTCTGGCACCAAATTATCTTTTCCTACTGAAAAACCAAATTTATTTGAGTTTAAGCCAGCAGACCACTTGCCTGGTTGAAGGTATGTGTTAAATTAAGACCTCAAAAAATGATCCTTAGTATTTCTGCTACTACGCGCTAAATCCTCAATGTCGATGTTCTTTGCATGACGATATAGCCATAATCTAATCTAAAGATCTACAGAATAACGTTCTTTGTATACTTGCATTAATTATTTTTCTGTCGACTTAATACTTTGTCCTATGTAATTCGAGTCAGACGTTATACCAAAATTTTCCAAATATTTTATAGATGCATAATGAAGAGTAGCTTTTTTTCTGTGCCAAAATAACTCGTGTTATCTGATCAAGATAGTGTATGAATGGTTAGAAGCATTCGACACAACTTTTTATTACTTTTTTCTGTGAATATCATGATTAGACAAAAGTCACGTGGAATCACCAATTTAAATCCGAAGAGAAGTCCAGTAAAGACGCCATTCTGTCCATTACAGAACTAACAAGAACGATATTAGAATACTAACACAGAGATAAATGTTTTGAGTATATCCTCTTTTTTAAGTTTGCTTCCTTATATTTCAAACAATTTTATTCCTGGTGGTTTATTTGCTTTTTACTTAGCCCCGATGTACAATTGTACTTTATTTCACCTTCTTCATCACAATAAAACTGTGCTCAGATGACAAAATGTTATAAGTCACTTTTTTTAAATTTTACGGGACGTCAATTTTTCAATTCAAGATGTCATGAAAAATCAGGAAAATGTTTTACATACGTAAACGTATTACCAATATTTATGCAAGATAGTTGGGTAATACTTACAGTCAGTGCACATAGAAAATATTGCTGTAACCTAATTAATAACAGCTGTTTCCCAGGGGTTTCCTGACTTACCACTTGTTGCCACCTCCTGTTTTCTCAATTTTCCGACTATCTACATGGTATTGTATAATGTTATAGAAGGGTTATAGAATCTACACTTATTAAATTTAATGTTTTATTGATCAAATTAAGATAACAATAAATGCAATTTTACATGGTTTCATTTTCAGCCGTTACAATGTCTTCAACCTCGTCAAATTCTGCAGCATCATCACTAGTTCGCAGGTTTTTATAAAAATCGTGGCAGTCTTCATCTACCAGTGAAAGAATTGACAATAAGTCGTTCTTTTTCAAAGGATTAATTGGCAGTGGTCCAGCATAAGAGAGCGGGATGGTGATTGAATCTAATGACAGTGGCCTTCCTCTTTTTTGTCTCCTGAAATCTACAACCTGAAATTCCGATGCATCGTCCAGGGTGTATTTATATTTAATAACCCCAAAAGTTGATTCATAGCGCAACCATTTTATCTTCATCCACTCCACCTTTTCCCCGTTTAAATTAATAGTTCTTTTTACCAAAACCCCCTCTTTTTCC
Source organism: Uloborus diversus (assembly GCF_026930045.1). Classification (NCBI taxonomy): domain Eukaryota; kingdom Metazoa; phylum Arthropoda; class Arachnida; order Araneae; family Uloboridae; genus Uloborus; species Uloborus diversus. The sequence continues at coordinate 28,171,780 of NC_072731.1, read as the reverse complement.
AAAAGTTTGGAGAAAGCGAGAAAATCCGAGTTGGCCATGGGAGTCACATGAAAACTTTTTCCTTCTTTTCGTCTACTCTGTTTACGAAGGAGTACCAGTCCCTTGGAGTCATTATGGCTGCGTGCTCTGCTTGTTTCTTTGCCCTTTCAATCCTGGCATGGTCACTATCACACTCCAATCTTGTGTGGCCAGGTAATAGAAATTTTTGATCAATCAGAGAGATTGAAGGTTTCTTTAGGATTACAAAACTGAACATTATGGCCATGTGAATGTTTCTATTTTGGCCACCACATGTGTCGGAGTATGTTGTTACATGAGATATATTGTCGGGCAACATCGTGATTTTTCTGAACACACAGGAAGCAATTTGATCTGATCCACGACCTCCAATCGCCTCGTGCCACATGAAACAGTGTGTTTCTTGAACATGTGAGCAGTCACGCACTGTGAGATTGTAGGTAGATAATAACCTTTTGTAGTAAGCAATGTTGGTAGACAGATATGGTGTTGGAAGCACTTGCTGCAAGTCGAATACTAATACTCTTTCACCTGGATTGTTAGTAGCTAACTCCTTATCCTTCCTCTTACTTTCATATCCCATTTCAGCCTGAGCAATATGTTCATCATGAAGCAAGGACAAATGTTCTCGTTCCTCTAGATTGGTACAAAATTTTTTCTTAGCTTTGAATTCATCACATTTCTTACATGTATCTATGTATGGTTGCTTAAACTTTAAACCAGTGGTTTTGAAAACACTTCTGAAGACATCATAACAAGCCACCTTAGCATCACTATTAACCTGTAAACACGATGTTTTGTATTCTTCGTGCATTTTTTTTATTATAAGGTGACTGGGAAGGTAAATCTTTTCAGATGTCTCTCTTCTGGAATAATGGCTAACGTTTCTTGGGTACGAATGGATAAAACGTCTTATTTCCTCTCGTTCCTCTGTCAATTTATTTGTAGGCGTATGCTGACCTCTGCGATCACTGACCACCATGCCAGTTGAACTATTTTTGAGTTTTACTATAAGAGTGTCGACCTGACGTGGTGTGATCCCGTGGACATTACAAAAAAAATCTTTACATACTTCGATTTTTTTGGAGCTCCATGTAACTGAATAGGATACAGAAATCTGTCTGTTCTTATTCCCTCCTCTTTTCCTTTCGACAGCTTTCTTTGAAACTGAAATCCTACCACAAAGAATTTCATGTTTAGCAAACTTCGATTTTAATTTAAACTGGGCATTGAGCTCTTTCTGGGCTTCAGGTGGACATTTCTCATTACATTTCTTGAGTTTGCAGCACTCTGCTCTAGGAGAAAAAAATTTTGCGGGTATTAGCGTACCTTTCCGATTCCTGTATGACAAGCCTTGTTCCTTCTTTTTCATTTCTTCCTCTCTACTTATCACCCCTTTTTGTCGTTTTCTTCTTGGTATGGCTTCAGGTAGCCTTTCAGTTTCATTGGCTGGTACTAAGCAGTGAGAGTTGGTGGATGTCCTCAGATCATCGTTGTTGTAATTATTATCATCAGAATTTTCGTCCCCTAAACAAAGAGGAAAAACGGTATTAGAGTTGTTGGGAAAATTTTAATTGATTTGTTTTTATTATTTTTTTTTAATCAATATTTTTTAAAAAAAGTTATTGAAAGTAAACTACTTCATATACTTATTTTATACCTTCAATATGATTATCTTTGTCAGCTCTACCAGAAAATTCTGGTTCTAGTCCAACATCACCCTCAGAACCAGTAGAATCTGATTCGTATTTACGTTTGTTATCATTTACATCAACAAAAGGATCGTAAGAGGGGTCTGCATCTTCATCATCACTCACGTGAAACGGGTCCTAGAAACATAAAGGAAAAATCAGTGCTATTACCTCCATCTTAACCGTACATCTCAGCTCGAATGAAGAAGAAAATAGTAATAAATATTACGATTTCATCATAATTTTAATACCTATTACGTAAAGTTACAATATTAAGCTTGATTTCTTTAGCACGTTGACTGCGGAAATTTTCAACAAAATTTCTCAGTCGAGCGGAAACTTTTTTTTTGCTAATTAGTTTAGTTTTACATTACTTCAACTGTATAATATAAATTGAATCACCTTTTCATTTGTTTTCCACAAAAAAAAAAAAAAAAAAAAAAAAAAAAAAAACGCTGAATGATACGTTGTCGTCAACCGCACTGGGAAGCATACTTCCCGGACCTAGTCTAATAATGTAATTCACTAGTGTAAACATTTTTTTTATGATTCCTTATTTATTTTTATGATGATCGTTCACAATCACTGATTGATTGAATTAATAATCAGTAATTTATAATTGATTTTTAATTTATATTTCGTAAGCTATAACAATTTGGAATTACATATTCCAGTTCAGTTTGAAATAATATTTTTCCAATAAAATAAACTTTTTTTAATCCATTTAGTTACTTTTTAAACAGATATTTGTCATTAGCAATTATTATTAACAACTAATTAAAAACAAATTCATTAAAAATAACTTTTGTGTAAAATAAACGTAAAAAACAACAAAAAACGGGGAAGGCTGGGACAATCCCCACCCATTTAACCTGACGACAATGTGTCGGGGCCCGCCGCTAGGAACAACTCCCGAAACCGACAACATGTCGTCAGCTGCAGTCAAATTGTTAAAGCCTCAAGATATTTACTTATCGAAAATGAATGCCAAATACAAATGTGAGTGAGCACTTACCTCGTCATGAACAGCTACATCATCTTGCATTGCCAAATTATTAATAGATGTTGGTAGTTTATTTGTAGTTTCCTCAGTTCTTAAACAATCTTTGCTTTTATGCAATAAAAGTAACGAACGAAGTAGAAACTTCGATTTGCATCTATCACACAACCACATCACAAAATACAAAATAATTTCAAAGTGAAACAAATTAAAAAAATATCAGAAACAACTTGTTGATAGCAATGACTAGAGGTTTAATCTGGATCTAAAAACATCTGTTTGTACAGCTCGATCACGTGACCAATATTCCTCTAATCGGAGTTAAATCAACAGGGGAGAAGAATGGCGCGAAAAAACACGTGGACCTTACGTCATCAGTATGAAAATGTTTTGCCGTCTTTTCCGATAGGACTGCTCCTGAAACGTGGAAGACGGCAAAATGTCATAACTCAAAATATAACATCTTGCCATCTGCAGATTCAAAGAGTCAAACTGACTCTTCGAGACGGCAAATTGTAAACAACATTTTGCCAGCATGCAATTCTGTGGCCTTTGACTTATTACAATTTACCATTGTTGTTTGCTCATAAACTAAAAGAGAAAAACTTATGCCATTTTGCCACCTTCTAAACGTAAACAAATGAGACTCCTGGATGCGAAAAACTCAATTCTTTAGGAAATGTGACTTATATCATTTTGCCATCTGAGCACAGAAAAGACCTTATAGATGTGGTTGGTGTTACATAGTGCTCGTATCTATGATGTGGTTGGCATTACATAGTGCCTGTATTAGCAATGAACACCAGTAAAATAAGTTTTTTTCTTGATAATCTTCAACAAACTGCTGGCACATGTATTGGAACATCTTAAGAGATCTTAACGACACTTCTGTCTTTACACTATCTCAGATATTTTAAGAAGAAAGCTGCGATAACATTTTTTCTGCGATGCTCCCAATACCTTACGAAAAAGCAGAAACTGCTTAGCCAAAGATTTTCTTTTCATGCTCCATAACCTTTCGAAAAGAATTCAAGACGTCCACTACATAACAGATTTTTTCGTCAGACATGAACAAGGTGTCATTGTCATCTCTGGTGCTAACATCAGATGCTTCTAACCCTTTTTACAATGCAGTTTATTTGTGGTTTTATCATCAAACGATGAACTTCACTCATTTAACGATAGACTTCTTTTAAGTAGTTTTCCCCCTAAGTTTTGTGCTTTGTTGTAATGAAATGATGGATATGAATGGTACTTAGGACTTTTACTGGTGCTGTGTTTTGAGCAGTGTACGATACATGTCTTCTAGGTCTTAAATAAGTTTAATACTTTCTTAGTAGATTGTGTCACGGACTAGGAAGCATATCAAATGGGTTACCGTTTTATAGTATAAATTAAAACCCTGAAAAAGCCTCCGCATCTAATATGTGAAATGCGAGTTTGCTTCTTAGTAAAATCTCGGAGGATGTTTAAACCTTCGACATAAATGACAGAATCTGTTAGCTCCCGAAATGCATTTCATCAGGCGGTATATATTGTGTTATCTCCCATTCTGCTACAAACTCTTTTTGCTTAGTATACCCTCACATACTTATATTTTTAACTTTCTCAAAATCCACCCTCTGTTGCATTCACTACACATCATATAACTGTATACTTGGAAGTTGGAAGAACAAGGACGCCCTCTATTGCTATTGTGGGCGTTGCCGAAAAGGGAGCGAATAACAAATGAGGCAGTGAGAAGCCAAGGGATGTAAGTGGCAAAATTAAAAATTTGGAGGTAACCAGTACACATGGTAGGCGAACCATTCCTCTGTCTTGGGGCAAGAGATGGTACTAGTAGTTGTGGTAGTTGCTGCTATACAGCATGATTTAGAAAAAAATTTCAATGAAAGTCTACCTAGGTTGTTATCTTTAAAAGCGTTTTACTCAAAACTTGAAAATGTCCACTTACATACCTTTGCTTCTCACTGCCACAAATGTTCTGGTTGATTAGTTAGTTCCACTAAGTTAAAACGGTAAATAAATATTTTTCACATAAACAACTACTTTAATACCATTTTTGAGCAATACCCATCAGTTGTTGATGGCTGAACATGAAAGAAAAAAAAAGAAAAAGAAAAAAAAAATTTAAAAATGATTTCAATTATTTTTAGGGGACATTCAAAACTACTTAACATAAAAAAGCTAGCACCAGATAAAATAGTAAAAAATGCGCAAGTTTCATGCGAATCGGTCAAGTATTAACATAGATATGAGCATTTATGAGAGCACGCGGCCGTCATCTTAGATGACGTCATAGCATTAAAATGCACCAAGTGGCGGATGTCCGCTCCAGTCCAAAATACTTTTTAGGACACATACTAAACATTTTTGATAAAAAATTCTGCCTGCACGAACTTTCTGCTTGTCAGCTGACTGTTATTATGAAAGTTTTAGATTGAAACCTTGTTTGACCGTCGTTCAATTTTCTAACTGACATTGATGTCCATCGTATGGTTTATAAAGTCGTCCCTTTCTGCCTAACGGTTTTGTAGACTAGGTATCCTCAGTAACAACAAATTCAAATTAAATTAAATCAATGTCGTTATCAAGTTACTTAAACAGTATGTAAAGTGCTGACTTTCTGCTCGTCTTCAGTCCACCAATTCATACTGCATATATGTAATTTTGAAAATGCCGTCCGATTCCTTGGTAAATGGCTGTCCATAAATGATGTTACACTTTGTTTTCAACATCCCCCCCCCCACTTTTGTCTCAAAGTTTGCTTTACAAGCTACTTTTCATAAACATATTCGTATTTAAAAAAATGCTTAATGTCACTTTTCTTACTCTTTTCTTCCTTCCCCCTTGTCACAAAGTCACATTTCACGACCCCCCCCCCCCCCGCTTAAACATCATTTGTGTTGGAGGAATCTACCAATATTTCTTAATTGTCCAACAGGATTGTCGAATTCATTGAGGAAAGAGGAAGTGTACGATCCTTTCGAGTCAGTTTAAAATTTGTGAATGGCAAGTGTTCCATTTTTTGCCATGAAAATGCGTGTTTGAAATTCTGTAACTTTTAATTGATTGAATAAGAATATAACAAAGTAGCATATTAAATTGAAGGAAATTTGAAGCTCTACAACTTTGTTGCTGACATTTTTCATGAGTACTGATCCTGGGAGGCACCAGGAGCAAATGTTTGACAAAAAGAGCGAATTTTTCCGAAAATCATCGATTTGTAATAACATATACCCGGCAAATTATTGGACATTTGACAAATATGTGTGTAGAAACTGTTTCGTAGAAAGTTCATTTAACTTGAATTTTTATTTTAAACGCATATCTTCCTCCGTTTCCGACATTTTCTCGAAAAACCCAAAATTTTCTTCCCCCCTCCCTCCTACCTTTTGCTCACCGCCTAGCGGGGGGGGGGGCTTTTAGAAGGTTAGTTACTAACTACCCCTAACAATATTCTGAAGTCAAAAATTTTTGCACATTGCATGCACGCTATAATGTGTTCATTGACTGGACTATTATTACACTTTGAAAATTGAAATACAGAGCTGTCACGTGCGGACCAAAATTCTGCTTTTTCGTGGAATGGCCCTTTGAAGGGAAATAAGAATAATCAATCGTCATTTTACTTATGCTGACAATATTTGATTTCTTACTTGTGACTGTTTCTGTAAGATATTTTTTACTTCCTTTTATTTAGTAAAGGAAGTATTGTAATCGCAAAACCATTTTCACTCAAATATCGGCTATATTTCCGTTTTTGCTCACCCTTGAATGAATCTTCACTGGTTTTCTTGCCACCCAGGATGGCACTATAAGTACCTGAGAACATATGGACGCCTGAAATATCCATTTTGACAAACCCCAAGTTAATTGCCATAAGTTTGCTCGGATGCAAATTCAAGTCATGTTATAACTTGGCGATACACCACAAAATTTTTTGTTGCCTAGTTTTGTCGTCAACTTGGTGACACATTGGCAAATCGGAGACAAATTTGGTGGAAAAATTAATTTTTCGTATCTGGCTTCAATTTGACACTATCGGCGGTATTTAGAGAGTCATCCATTAAATCACATCAAAATTGTCGATAACGGGGAAAAAACGAGTAAATCTCTGTAACGCTTTTTTGGATCAGTTCGCAGCAAACTAGGGGTATAATTATTTAGTGTTTGCTTGCTTACTTTACTGCAAAGCACTATTATATTATATTTTAGTTCTTTATACAGTAGTCCAAGAGCCCATGAGTGTCAGACCGTCATATTATAAAAGCCTCATATTTTTTTCGCAAGCACATCACAGCAGATAATAAGAAAGGTTCGCTATTATTTAAACTGAATCGTGCTGCTTTGGCGGGAAACAAGTAGCAAAAGTGCGTAAAATTACTGCAAAAACTAAATATCATACATTCATTCCATGTCACGTGACCTGGTGGTCCCCATCCAAACATCTCCGATTTGGAAGACTAGAGAGGTACAGACATGCCTTCTAAACTAACCTAAGCAGGCTTTCAGCTTCCAGGACACAAATTATAAGGTTCTGTTATTCCTCAAAAAGAAAGAAAAAAATGGGCTCCAAAATAGCCTCCAATGGGGGACTTGCCTGAACATGGCAGTTCGTTTCCCCAATTTTTTTTTTTAATCTTTTTTTTTTTATTGATCCTAGATCTTCAGGATTGGGTCATTAAGATGAACATTTGTAAAGGTTAGTTTCAATGTCATGTCAGCACCTCTATAAAATTTCGTTCAAATCGGAGATGGTTTGGTGGAGACGACGAGGTATGGAATGACTCAATGATGCTTAATCTTTGACGAACTTTTGCTACATTTCTTACCTAAGGCCCCAATATATAAGTTATATATATAGCGGCTACATTCTTACCTGTTGTGATGTGCGTAAGCAAAAATATTTTCAGCCTTTATACTATGGCGTAGGTCTGGCGCTCATGGACTCTTGCTCTACACGTTCCATATAGCTTTATGCAATTTTAGATCATAAAAGTCAGGGACACCCGATTCAAGTTGATAATTTAAGTTTTTACATCAAAAAAAGTAAAGTTGGCACTCTATTTTGTCGATTTAAATTCTCAGTTTTTATTTTTGTCCAGTTCAAAATCTAAACATTCCACGCATATTTTTAATTCTGATTTACGATAATATTTTCAAGAATATTTTTCTTCATTCTGTCGATTCCAATTCGATGCTGTTGTAAGAAGGTTAGTTAAATCAATTATTTTTGAATTAGGCGAAGGTGAAAGGTCTTACTTTTCAGCTAATGTTGATAAACTCTTCTTTTCCAGCTTTAGATAAAAAAAATCATATCTATTCAAATTCACTCAATAATTCAGTAAATAAAAAATTTTTACTCACAGCTTTTCAGCAGACATTTATGATGTTGCGGTTGAGGATTCGAATGATAAATTGCGTAAATAAAGCACTATTCAAGCCCACATTATGGGAATGTTTTACCCCAAAAGAATCATTTGGGACGCAATGTTTTACCTTTTTCGGTAGTTTTGTAAATCACCGCAAGGGGCACAAGGTAGCGTATTCGAGCTCTGGAGTAGGAAATAAGACGGAAGGGTACATTATTAAAAACGTTATAAGAACAAAAAAAAGGGGGGGGGGGAGAAACAAGCAAAAGGGACTGACAGATGTAACCATGGCGACAAAACAAAGGGTTAATTTTAGTTGCGAAAATAAATTCCATTCCTCTTTGATTTTTTTAAAATTTATTCTCGAGCTTAATCATTATTTAGGATCGTTTGGCTTGCTTAAAGTAAGCATCTGATTCCGGTTTTCTGAAAGCAATTCTTGCAGCTCTCCTAATGCTCATAGAAACTTCGTACGAGCTTCATCTTATGCAGAAATTTCCAAGCTTTTGAATAACCTAAAATTCAAAAATTTGCATGAAATATTTCTCCATATGTTACCACACTTTTACATATTTAATATTATTACCAAATTTATGTGAAAAAGGAACTTAAAATTGGAATAGAAACAGAACACAATCGAATTTTCAAAAAAAAAAAAAAAGCTTTTAGGTGCTCATCTCCATGCCTTAAACAAATTTTGTGCCAAGTTTCATGAAAATTGACAGAGCTGCCTTGGAGTTATGCACGTCACAGACAAACTTTTTGCTTTATTATTAGTAGAGAACTTGACCCTGACGAAGATTTGAGCAATATCGTGAGATTCTATATTGAAACAAAATTATTGCAATACTTTGTTAATTAATTTCCGAACAGGTATTGGGGAGGAAAAAGCGTCGAGCGCTAACGGTGAAGTATCTTTCTGGGGTGCACGAAAACTTGTGCAAAAAAGGCGTTTTCGAGTTTAACTTATTTGAAGCCTAAGTGCAGAAACAAGTTGTAAATTGAGGATGATTTACGGCTGTATTCTCTCTCTCTACCAAGCTGGAGGCTGGACCAAATATTGATGAACTTTATAAACCAAAACAAGCTTATTGTTCAAACTATTTCTTCAGACTTTTTTTTAACTTCAAATGCATTAATGAAAACTTAAAATTTCATGTTTTCATTAATTAAAATTTCATTTTTTCAATATAGAGGTTTAAAAAACGCTACGAACAGATTGTCTAATTTTCATTTAATGTAAATATTATTCTTCAGCTAATAACCAACATAACTATATGATTAAATTGAAAATCATGAATTTCTACAACATTACCTTACTTAATAACGAATAAATGCCTTTGTGCTGAAAATTAAAATGATCAATTATCCAACGTAAATAAATTGCAATAATTTGTATGTTTTGTGCTTCATTACGTTGGATAATTGATAATTTTAATTACCTTACTTATTTTGGTTATAACTCATGCACATGATTTGTAAACGATTATACACGAGTAAGGTTTGTATATTGTTTTCTATTTCAATGCACATCCTTCTCTTCTTTCCTTTGCTCAAGAGAAAATAGAAGTGTTGCAGTTTAAAAAATTTCTATGAAGAAAGTTTGCCTTAAGACTATCACACAATAAATGGCACAAAAAGTAGAGATTTCTTTATTTTACATAAAAGTATTCCAAACGGAATATCAAAGCAGACACTGAATTTGGGACAAAGACTGCGTGAAATACATTAATATTATATTTATAAAAAGTCCAGTAAAATCACAGATCATGCAATTAGAGAGATCACGAAACAGGTTTTCTCGTGTATTTCCGACGTAGGCATTTTAGACAGAAAGCAGCTTTTTATTCCTAAAACAATTTAAACGGTATAAAGAAAAAACAATTCTAATTGGAACTCTCTTCATTCTATTTTAAAAATAGACATTGACATGACAGCGTTCTAAGCTCTCTCTCTCTCTCTCTCTCTCTCTCTCTCACACACACACACACACACACACACACACACACAAAAGGGAAACTAGAAAGAAAGGAAAGAAATGAAATATTTAAGTTCAACATCAAACAGCTTCTCCCTATAAGCAAAAACATTAATTCAGTAATCTCGATAAAAGGACTAATCATTCGTTTTTGTTACATTTAATTCAACTCTAAATCCCAGCATGGTTCGTTACATCAGCAAAAATGGAAATAGACACCAAGGCGTTAAATGAGTCAACGATTAAAAAATAAATTAATTTGTCATTCAGCACAAAATGCTCATGAATTTAAGTTTGAGAGAACTTCCTTTCATATTTCCATCGAGCCATTTTTTGAAACCCACTAACATCACAGATGATACTACTAGGACGGTGCCTGCGATGGTATAAACATCTGGTGTGTCTTTAAAAAGAGACATATCCAAAATAAAAGCGAGAATGATGTCACCTGCTGCCATCAGGACGGACACAGGACCAGCTTCTTCTTTCTCTAGAGCTTTAGTCAACGCTAGCTGGCTCAAGAAACTGAAAGCTCCAACAGCAATGACCAACCATTGCTGTACGCCACATGCTGTCCACGAATAATAACCGAACACGAAGGTTATGAGAGCATTGACAATAGTAGCTACGATTCCAAAATTGAAAAGAATGATATATACATTTACATTGTGCAATTTTCTAAGGATGATGTAGACGCCACTCTCGGTAGCGATCGACCCTAGTGAGGCCAGAAGTCCAATGATGCTTTCTCTCGTGTATACATCTGTTCTGTTGGCAAGAAGCAATGGTACTTTGCTGACCAAAGCGACCCCGACGACAGAGATTGCTATGGCCAAAATTTGGAAAGTTCCACATTTTTCTTTAAGGAATATTCTAGCAGAAATAGTGACGAACACTGGCACACTTGATGTCAGAACAGTAGCATCTGACAATGGAAGATACCTAAACGAAACGAAAGACAAGTACACAGTAACTGCATCGAAAACTCCACACAACAAAAACCAGTACTTTGTTGAGCTTTCCACCCCAAATACATTCTTCCTACTTTTCACCACCATGGGAAATGCAAACACTGTAATAGCCACATACTGGTAAAAAGCCACTTGACCAGGATCCAAAGTATCAAGGTACTTCACACTAGCTGCACAAGCCGAAAAGAATAACCCCGAAATAAGACCGTACGTAAGTCCCAGTACCAAGGACTTAGTGCTTTTTGTTTTAGTAGTTTTCGAGGTCTCTTGATTGTTTAAATTGGAAGCATAGGAATTATGAGTTTTGGAGTGCTCCAGATCTGTTCCATTGTGTGGCTTTCCGTTCGATGTAGACCTCATTTTCATAGAAAGTTCGTCCCAGAAGGCCATTGTGACCGGCGAATTTGTCTTCAGACCACCTGAAAGACAATATTTCTCATTAATGTGGAAAATTTATGTGTTTATTAATTTTGAATGCTACCATCAGAGTTCAAACACACATTGAAGTGCATAATTCCAGTTAACAGGGAATTATATTTACAAAGGGGAATAAGAAAATACTAACTCGCTGGTGAGGAAGTTAATCCTCTGCGTCGGTCTAAGTGGCGCTCTTCTTTAAACCTTCAGAACTTGCTCGTTGAGCAAAATATAATCATACCAAGAAGAAATGAAACTTCATTCATTATTTCATTTGTGTCATCAAATACTAATTACTATTTTTGCTATACACATAGTTTTTAGAAGGAATAGTAAATGAAATATTCTAAACTAAAAATATTTTTGTAAGGGAAATAGGTGGTATAAGGAAAATTTTTACTCGCGAGTATTTATGTCCTTCCCTTTGAAGCAAGTTTTGAAAGGTTAAGCTGGGAGTTACCAGTTAAGTAAATGAATTCAATTCCGCAATGGTCATCAAATAAATGTGCTGCGAAAAGATGGAAAATATAAGGCTAGAGATCCATATAATAAATAAGTACGAATATATTTTTAAAATTATTTTTATTAATGTAAAAAAACACAAGAACCAGAAAATGTACTTGTAAAATAAAACAAAGTACACAAAAACTAATCTCCTGCTCGAAACTTAACCCAACTGATCAAAAATTAAAATTACTCGAAAAGCTTTATTGATGGAGTGAGCGATCTGTCATGGACCCCCTGAAATGACTTCTCTTTGACTCTGCTACAACTGTAAAATCCTCTACTTTACAGATTTCTTTTTGATTTCAATTTGTTGCTTTTGTTGTATGTTTAATTGTTTATTGTAGCTACTTTTCCTGTTCTTGGGTGCCTTTTACATGGATCTTCTTGAATAAAGCCATGTGTAACAATAACACACACACACACACACACACACACAAAGCTCCAACATTTATAACTTATCAAAAACCGTTTAAATTTAGTGCGTATAAGACATAACACAAATAAAGTACTCCAAAAAACAAAGCCAATAATTTGATTTAAAAAATAATTATTTCTTTCTTTCTTTTCCTTTTTTGTTGTAAGTGCGTATATTACTATATCATTCTACAGGGAGTTCCATTTTAACCTGCAAGACCTTTATTTTCGCAACCGTTAGTCCTTGATATATACTTCCAATTGCAAAATTTCTCAAAATCAGATGCAGAGCTAAGATATTGTAAATTTGAAGTGAAAATAAAAATGAGTCAAAAAATACAAAATTTAACTTTTTATATGGGCCTCAGGTCCCCTAACTAATATTTAGAGAAATAATCTCCATTGAAAACTATTACTGACACAAAAAAAAATTGACATTTGTGCGATCAAAACTCAAGGAGATATTCCATTTCAAAATTTCAAGGGACCATACAGAAGATGAGATTGGAACTTATCGCCCTTTCAGAAGAATGACATGTCTGAGTAAATAAAACAAGGTATTTATATTTTTCATTGCTATTCGAAAACAAATGCAAATCTCATGCCGTGATACGTAAAAACACTCTACAAAACCTAGAACAATTTGAGAAACTACGCTCTATGCACACGCATGACACACATATCATTTTAAACATTTGTTAACGGCTATATTTTCTCCCAAAAGGTGCTATTGACGGCGAGCGAAAAGTTGTCTAAGTCACAAAACGCTGCGTTTCATATCTCGGTTTATATTGGTCGTACTAATTTCAAACTTTTTTTGTTGGAATTATTTTTCAACGGAGATTATTTCTCTAAATATTAGTTAGGGGACTTTGGGGCAGTATAAAAAGTTAAATTTTGTATTCTTTTACTTATTTTTATTTTTACTTCAAACTTTCAATATCTTAAACCTGCATCTTATTTTGAATATTTTTGCAATTGGAAGTCTACATCTAGGACTAACGGTTGCGAAAATAAAGGTCTTGCAGGTTAAAACGGAACACCCAGTATGTACTCGATACATAACTTGGTTTTATGAGCCTTTCAAAATTTTCAACATTGTGCATATCAATAAGTTTGATTATAGTGATGGTCAAATGAATTTTAGAGTGAGTTTTCGACCACATCTAAATTGTGTACATTTTATTACAGTAAAATCGTGCAAGTTGAATCTTTGAGAGTTGTTTCTGTCATAGGTTGTATTATTGCCCGGTATTTAGCTTAAACGTTTAGAACTTGTGCCTAGTGTTTTCCTAGGGGATGGTTGAGTGGATTAACAAAATTGAACTTATGTCAGTATGAAATAGTTCTGTGATTAAGGCATTGCTCCCAATAATGCTGATTTGCGCTGAAAGTTGAGTTGATGACTTCTGTACTTCATTGAAATGTATATGTTACTGTGAAAGACTTAACTTGGAAAATGTCGACATTCATTGGTGACACTCTCTTGACAACAGATCATATACGTATTTATTGCTGTGAATCAAATCTCTTGAGTTTGAATAATACCGCCACATCGTTCTGCTACCGTTCCTGCAAATAGATGTCGTGTAACTAGTTACAAATCTCAGGTAACAACAACCGCTGATCGCCATTGAAAGTGGGAGCATTGGTGAGTCCCCCATTGGTGAGCCCCCCCCCCCTCTCAGAACTCTTAGAAGTAAACACACTACACATTAATTCTGTGTACATGACGAAGTTCATATTGTTACAAAACTATATAAAGTAAAATGCAAACATTGAGGGTTTTTCGCCTTCTGCTCAGTTACTTCCTATTCTGGGCTAATAAGTGCTAAAAAGCACGAAACTGCAGTCCTCGGATGGAATGACGGTACATTTTATGTATTGAGGCACAGTTTTTCAGGTGGGATATTACTTCAAATAAAACTTTTGCTCCAAAATTTTCAAGACTCATCCATTTACATCTATAATTAATAACTGAAAGGCTAATGCGCCATAAAAATACAACTCATATGAAAAACTAACACTTAAACTAGGCTATAGCTTGACCACGAAGAGAAGGCGGATGACCTTGAAGCGAAACCTCATTTTGTATCATTTGTAATAGGTAGAATCAACCAGAAAGCACCTAAAAGTGAGAGTCGTTCTCATTGATCCTATCTATCACAAAATAATTACAATCAACCTATTACAAACGATGTGTTTGCTTCAAGGTCAGCCGCCTTCTCTTCGCGGTCAAGCTTTAACAGTGTTTTGTTCGCTAATTTCAAAAGTTCATTTTTATTACTAAACTTGTTGTAGAAATTTGGTGATAACATTTTTATTTCTAATTGAATCCCAAATAGAATTTTACTCTCATAACTCAAAATAATAATGTAAGAAATGAAAACCAGATATGAATTCTGAAAAATATACAAAACAGTAAATAAAGTAAATAGGAAAAAGCCAAAAAAAAATATATATATATTAGAAAAAAATAGATTTAACTGTGTCAAATCTTTTTTTTTTTTTTTTGGCGCGCTGAGGGGGAAGGGAGGGGGGTTCCGCGAAGATCGTAATTTTTTCCGAAGGGGGTCCGCAGAGGTCTGAAATTTGAGAACCTCTGGGATGAGGCATATCTCTACACTGAACTACACTGATGATGTAATTGAACATTGCCGATACTCTACTTTTGGCTGAAAATTTAATGTGTATTTATAGAAAAACGGTATCAATTATCCGATTCCACTCTCCTCATTTATCAGTACTTGAGATAGTAGCAAGGTAAAAGGAGACTCTTGAGAGAGAGGCAGACGCTTGAAAATTCCGTCTGAAGCAGCCGGGAAACATTAAACAAACAGAGTAAGTTCCTGATAATGATAACTGTTCGGGAAATCAGGAGATACTAACTGATTCCGATGACGTGGGCATCACGTCACTTTGCACACAGGCATTTGGGAAAGCCATAAAGGCGATCAAAGCGAGGAAAGAGTACTTATGTAATTTGTACTATCGATTTATTGGAACATACGAACGCCGGCTACTAGGGTCAAGGTGAGTCACGTGATCTCCCCCCCCCCCATTGGAATATTCCAGCTGAACGAAAAAAGAAAAACAACTGGAATTTTCCGATTATTGAATGTTGTAAAAAAGATTAGACAGTAACGCACCAGAAAAACAACCTAGCATATTTATGCCATACATTCAATACAATATCAATAAAAATTAAATGTTTCAGTAATCATTCTTCATTTTTATTCCCAAGTAAATAGATAATGCATAAATTATTCTCTTAATTAATCTTTCGGGGGTGTTATATTCAACGCTGTGGAGTTTTGGGGAAACTGACCAGCTCCGACTCCGACTTCTTTATCTCAAAATCAGTGCGACTTCGACTCTTACTGTAAGCACTGGAAGAGTTACAGATTTTGAGGAGAAACAACCGACTTCGACTCCAAATTCAACTCCTTTACCCCAAAATCAGTCCGACTCCGACCAGCCCTGGTTATCAGGGGTGTGCACAGGGAGGGGGGAGGACACCTGTTGGCCTGGGCCCGAACTTAAAAGGGGCTCAATATTTTTAAAACTAAGGGTGAAATGTAGGGATAAACAATATGGAGAGCCGCTTGGAAAAGTCATTTGTGTCGGGCCTCAAAATTTCTGCGCACGCCACCTGCTGGGTATATTTATGAAACAGGAAAACATAGGAAAAATCGGTGGTTCAATAACCTCACTATGCAACCTGTCCAAAATTACATGAGTCTTTTTTTCAATTCACCAACATCGATTTTCTAGCATCAGATATACCACACAGTTAATTTTAGATTAAAATAATTTCAAATATACATTTTTAAAGCTTATTGAGAATTTTTCAAAACAAATTTCTAGTGTTTTATAGAAAAAGGGAAAATATGCCCATGCAGGCAATTTTCGTCACACGCTAATCGTTCCAACTCCATTTGGGGGTTTTTAGTACGCTGATCAATTTTCGCAAGAAAAAAAAAGTATGTATTGCCACTCGAGAAAAAATTGTCATTCTGTAACCGTGATTATGAGAACTGAGTTGTTTAAAATCATCACAATCTCGAGTCTCGGGTGCATACCTTCAGGTAAACATATCTAAAATTTTGATTTGATTGGTTCAGTGGATAGGCCACTTTTGGGCTGCATGTAAGAGAAGTTTCTTTTGGTTCGCCCGTACTAAACTAATATGATATTTGTTACCTCAAAACTGTTAGGCTTACGTTTAAGTCATTTTTTTAAAAGCTGGTCAAAGTGAAAGGGGGGGGGCATATAGTTGACACCTTCAATTTTCTTGAAACTTTCAGGATACTTTACTAGTATTGTGATAAGGAACTCAAATTTGACTTGTTGGCCCTCGAGTAGAAGTCAAAGTCTAAGGTCGTGAGAAAAAAAAGCTAAATATATGATTGCGTTGCTTCAAAAGCAATGAGTGAACCAAGCCAATTCTTATATATGTGGATACTATTTGATACTAGGTACATTCTAGAATAAATATTTTGGCGACTAACTCATGGCTTTGAGGGCAAAGGGCAATTGAAACTGCTACTTTTTTTGCCTTGTTTGGTCCCGTATATCTGCTAAAGCTGTGAGAAACCCGCGGAAACAAGTATATGATTAACTACTCACAACATTATAGTCTACTAAGAAAAATATAAAACAGCTTTCGTTTCTCTTGGTTTTAGAAGTTAAACGATCTCAAAGTCGATGATTTTTTAAAAATGGCCAAGGTCAATAACTTTGTGCGCGACGGGTCAACAACTTTGGGATACAGCTGTAGTTATAGTCCGAGTGGTGTTGTTTAAGGTTCATGTTAGAAACCCATGGCAACTAATCAACTTTTTTAACTGCGCTGTCTCAAAGTTGATAATTTGGAAAAAAAAAAAAAAAAAGCCAAACTTTTAGGTCAATTACTCTAAAACGTCTGAGTCAATAACTTTGAACAAGAGCTGTTATTATACTCTACTGGTGTAGTTTTAAACTCATGTCAGAAGACCATGAGATCTAATCATCTTACTTAATTGAACGGTTTCAAAAATGATAATTTCAGTAAAAAAAAAGAGCGTTTTTTCAAGAGTTAATATGCGTGCTACTCAAAATGTTATGAGCTGATACTCACATAAGTACTAGAACGAATCAACAGCCCAATGTACTTTAAGCTCCCAAAATTTCATGGTTTGAATGTAATAAAATTTTCTACAACATGACAATTCTTCTCACAAAATTTATCCGCCATTTTGGAGCACTATATTTTGGAGATCCTAGATCCTCAGGATTCGGATCTCGGAAGCTGAAAATTTGCATAGGTTAGTTTCAAAGACTTCTCTACACTTTTATACACTTTCATACCATTCGGTGATGATCTAGCATCGACAGTTTGAAAAATCAGGTCAATTGATGTGGAATCACTCTGATATAACATTGTGACAATTCACATGCATCTTTTGTGTTTTTGACTTGACAATGATCATAAATCAATGCTATATTTTAGGTATAGGATTGCAATTGGGTAAGAGATTGAGTTTATAATTACAGTAGAATTTGCATATAAGGTCAGTTGGAGTAAGTGCGGTCTTGGGGTAAGTGCGGCTTAGGTTAATAATCAGAAACTGGGAATATCTGCAAGGCTGCTTGCCATCTGGGTAGCTTGGTTGTTATGGTTCGAGAAATCATCGTTTCTTCTGTTGTTGTTCTCACTTTTTCGTGCTTCCAAAACGTAATTACAGCTATTTCATGTCTACTTTTCGTATTTTTAAAGCTGAGATTTATTATTTTTTACTTTGAAATCAATTAATTTTTAGGGCTGCACTTGCCCCAGAAAATTATACGACTGGGAAAGTGCGGCTCGAAAAAAAAGGGGCAAGTGCAGCCTCGCATTTCTTGGGGCTGCACTTTCCTATTAATCTGGCAATGTTCTTTTATGACAGATATAATTTGCTTGCAACGATTTAATGAAGCAATGTAATTAATTTTTAATCTCTGCACCTTTGTCTAACTAGCAATAAGTGTCACTAGTCTATATTGCTCCAATATAACTGTTTATATATACTGCTCCATAATATAAATTAAATTCTTAATTACTATACTAAGTGTACTTATACAAAAAAATATGTTCAAGTTCGTCAAAGACATGTTACCTTTTGTCAGTTGTATAGTTACCTTTTGTATTATTAAGTTAATATTTTATAAGTTAGTTGATATTAAAGTTTAAAGATTATTCCTTGATATGCAAGTTTTTTTTTTTTTTTTTTAAAGCTTATTAGCACAATAAGAGTTATCTTTCATGTTCTTTATTTAATTTAAAATAAAAACTTCATAATTTTGTTTAATAATCCGTTGTTCCTATAACGTTCTTCATTTTACATTGACAAGTTTCGTTAGGAAAAATGTAATAACTTCCCAATGAATATGTGAAAATAAAAATTAAAAAAATCGTTTTTAATCAGGAAAAAATACTCTATTGATTGCATTTGTCCCTTATTTTCTCAAACGGTTTTTTAAAAAAAATTCAGATAGGTGATGCTCTTGCCCCACTTTTATTGAGAAAGTGCGGCCCAAGAGCACAATAGTTTAAAACAATTTTTTTCAACTTTTTTACCTGCAATGATTTTAACAGGTTCATGTCTTGGGAAACATACTAAAACAGGTAACATACGAAAAAAAAATTAAAATTTTTTATCAAGTCTTGTAATGTCTAGGCCTTCATAAAGTCGAACTGTACAATTTAAGGGCTGCACTTCCCCCAACTCACCTTACACAACTTAGTTATAAACTTTTATAAATAAACAAATTTATTAATTAAGGGTCAAAAGCAAAAATATAAATATAACGAAAAAGAGAGAGAGAGATAGAGAGAAGAATTAGGACAAAAGAAAAGAAAAAAAAAGATTTGTTAGACAATAACAAAAGATGCGGGTGAAATGTGCATAATGTTTATATATGAGTGATTCCACGTCAACTGACCTGATTTTTCAAACTGTCCCCACTCGATCATCCCCGAATGAATGGGATGAAATTTTATAGAGGCGCAGTGATGTCTTTGAAACTAACCTGATGCAAATTTTCAGCTTCCGTGATCCGAATCCTGAGGATCTAGGATCTCCTAAAAATAGAGCTCCAAAAGTAAGCTCCCAATAGTGCTCAGCTTTGTGAGATGAATTGCCATGCTGTGGTAAAGGTTGAAGAAAATTTTATTGCACCGAAAGCATTAAATTTTGGGAGCTTAAAAGTACATTTGGCTGTTGATTCGTTGTAGTAAACTCGTGAAAAAACGCTTTTTAGCCTACTTTCCCAGTAAAAGTCAGAAAAAGAAGAAAAAAGCATGAAAGAAGGCTTAACGCATCTTAAAAATATCGCAAGAAACAAAAAAAAAGTCAAAAATAAATAAAATAATTAAATAAATATCGAAAAATTAAAAATTGGAAAGTAGGGTATTGAGATGGGGGAAAATGTCTGTTGGTCTGTCTGTCTGTCCCCCCCCCCCCCCTAATAACTTTTGAATGAATAGTCCGATTCGAACAAACTTTCTTTTGTTCGAAAGATCTCGGCGAGGACACCTCATCCCCACTTTTTGATTTGAACTATTTTTTGTTCAATTTTGAACAGTTCAAAAAAACTTAACATTAGCGCCTACGGGGAAATTCAAGGCAATTCCGAACTGTGAGGCGAATTTGCTTCAAACAAACTTTGTAGGAAAAAGCGTTTGATGAAAAACTTGTATATAACATATCTTTTTGATTTGAATAATTTTCCGTTCAATTTTGAACAGTTCAAATCCCTTAACATTAGCGCCTACGGGGAAACTGAAAGTCAATGTAGATTCCGTACTTGAAGGCGGATTTACTTCAAACAAATTTTTTTGGAAATAGCTCTTGACGCCAAACTCCAGATTTCGACTCCGAGAATTTAGGGGCACTTGACTCCGACTCCGACTCCTGTGCCCGACAATTAATCGGACTCCGACTCCCCGACTTCGACTCTGACTTCGTAGCTTTGGCAAAAATTTATACACGGACAAATGACTGACTCCGATTCTTAGATATTCGACTCCGACTCCTTTACCCCAAAATGAGATTGACTCCGACTCCGACTCCGCAGCTATGGTTTTGACTGTGAAATAGTTATTGTTGATCTGACTTGTTTTTATTTTTACGCTAAAGTTTTAATTTAGGTATTCAGTTTTCGGCGAATAAACTCGGAAGTCATTTACGTTTTTACATAAAGATGTGCGCAGACGATTTTTTTTTTTTTTTTTTTGACAATGAAAATTATTTTTTTAAGTTGACATTTTATTGCTTTATTTATTTTGGTAAGTGCATTAATTCATTTAAAAAATTGTTTTTGGCAACAGGGGAAAAAGAAACGATTTTTTTTTTTTTTTTTTGATATGATGTATTTATTTTAATGAGCTTATTAATTTTAATTATTATTTTTTCGTTTTGAAAGCTGTTAAAGTTTTTTTAATGGAAAAAAGTGTATTAGCTGCTTTGTTTAAAAGTTGCCGCTATTTCTTTTTTTTTTTTTTTTTGTACGTATCTAATGTTTTTAGATGAGTGAGGAATATTTTATTCCTAGAAATCAGCTTAAAGTATTTTAAAAATATGTTTGAAAAAATTCGCGATTTTAGGCATTTTTGAGAACATTGATCAGGTAATAGAAAGTAGTATGGATATACGGGAAAGTAGGCTCGTCTAGTTCTAGACAGAACTTCTTGTTTATACTGAAATTATCTTTTTTGAGACCGTTTAATTAAGTAAGATGATTAGATCTCATGGTTTCCTGACAGGAATCTAAAACTGCACCACGTAGAGCATAATTGCAGCTCTTGCTCGAACCGGAGGATGTCTGGATGTCTGTAGGATGTCTGGATCTCTGTGACGCGCATAGCGCCTAGACCGTACGGCCGATTTTCATGAAATTTGGCACAAAGTTAGTTTGTAGCATGGGGGTGTGCACCTCGAAGCGATATTTCGAAAATTCGATGTGGTTCTTTTTCTATTCCAATTTTAAGAACAAAACTATCATAAGATGGACGAGTAAATTACGAAATTATCATCGTGGAACCGTAACATGGGTACAAGCCAATTAGCGAGAAAATTCACCATACATTATTTGTAAATATACAGGCGAACCAAAAGACCTTTTAATTTTTTCTATTACGGGCAAAGCCGTGCGGGTACCACTGGTTTAAGATAAATCTACTGTTGTCTGCGTATTTCGCGTGATTTTAATTGTTGGGAAATGATCGGAAATATTATCTCACTGATTTAAAATGTTTAACTCTTGCCATCTTATGTTTGTTAACAAATAAAATATTTGTAATTAATTTAAGCAATTCTTTTAAAATAACTTTCAATTTTCTCTCTTTGCTTTGCTTTTGCGATGATTCGGATTCTGAAATTGGGACGGTCGTCAAGTTTTTATGTGCGTATTTTAATTTTTCTGGGAATTTTGCTTCTTCGTCAAGCATGGGGAGGGGATCTTGTAAAATATGTTGAACAGGTCGACAACTGCATCTTAACTTCAATTCTTCAATTCCCATCATGATTTACGAATTTTTCACTTTTTTTTTATATTCGAATTTTTTTTTTAAGGTTTATGTGTTCGGCAATAATAAACAACTCTTTGTTTTTATATGGTGGGAAGATACTCTACTAAGCGGATAATTTTAACATTATATGTATGGGAAAAATTTAGATTCCAGAAGGTTTCATTTTCCTAAATGGTATGTCCCCTTTTCGTTTCCCAGCTAAGCGAGGCCGACAGTAAAAATGATTTTTGAATTTGAGAAAATCATTTTAAATTGAGTAGTTTTTTTCTCAATGCATTAAGCTCTGATCATGAGTGCACAAGAGTGAGGGAAACAAATTATTGAACCAAAATACAACAAAAATTAATCAGAATAAAAAAATTTTGAGTCTAAGTAGCCAAAAAAAAAAAAAAAAAAAAAAGAAAGAAAGAAAGAAAAATTGATAATACGACCAATTGTAATCGGTATTTTACAGATTTAATTTCAAACAGATGATATTGAAAAACCAATTTCCGTAAGAAAATATTTGAGGTTGTATTTGTTGCCTAAAATAAAAAATAACAATCATAATAAAGATTTGGAACAAAATAATAAAACGATAAAATCATAATAGTAATGGTACAAATAATAATATCTTAATCATCACATGTGTAAAAAAAATAACAGCTCTAGGGGGACCACATAAAAGTTAGGTTTCGAATTTTTCCAATATTTGTTTTTAGTTACAAACTTTTAATATCTTAACTCGGCATCGTATTTTAACCATTTTGGTGCATGAAAGGTTACACCTAAGACTAACGGTTGCAGAAATAGAAGTCTTGCTGATTAAACGGGGACACGCTGTATATGTATTCAGAATCTATATTTTTTTCAATTTTTTTGTGATAAAAACAAAAGTTTAGAGTTACTGGTTTATTAGATAAAAAGGTTTAAATTTCTTCCATGGAGGTCAATGTTAGAAAATTTTGAACTGTTCAAAAACTACCCATTGATGTTATACTTGTTTTTCTACATCGAAAATCCTTCCCCATATTTTTTTCCCCAAGGTATCTGCTAATTAAACAAAGGCTCATGAATGATTTAAAATTCTTCGCAGAAAAAACTTCAAATTGATGTTAAACTGTTCAAAATTGAAGATACAATTTCAAATCAAAAAATTAAAACATGGGAATGACATTTCCTGTCCGAGATCTTTCGGACAAAAAATTCGTTTTTCGAACTTTGAACCCAAAAAAGTTATTAGGAGGATGGAGAGAATTTCGAATTAGTTTTCTTCTAATTAATTAATTAAGCTAAATTTCGGCTAATTAGGGGGTAAAAAATCCCCCACCCCCAAACATTACATATCGTTGGAAAGGGTTTTCCTTCCCAAACAAGATGATGTTTGTTCCATTTTCCTCAATTAATTAGAACAGGAGATATAAGTGATTCTAATTGAGCCAATATTCAAGGCTTCTCTTTCGAGAAACTGCTATAACACTAGGTCCACTTTAAAGACAATTTTTCAATTTGCAACTCCAATAAACTGTAGGGGCGCTACAGCACTGTCTAATGGTGGATGAAAAAGGTAAAACAAACAAATACCGTAAATTATAACTTGCTTTGACGCTTAGTGAATAACAGTAGTTTTTCATCTTGTTTGTGGGAAGCTTTCTTTTCTATTCTTCTCAGATTATATTACACCATGAACTGTCTGAAGCCCGTAATTTACCTCAAAGAAAACACGTGGAAATGGAATGTTTTACTTTTTTTGGAAGTATTGTTAATCACCGCAAGGTAGCGTATTCGAGTTCTGGAGTTGCGAATTACTTTCTTTTAAAACATTTTGGAGGAAGTTGCCTTTGTTGCTTATGAATATTTTACTGTTATTACTTTATTTTAATATCATTGTGCGTATGTTAATTGATTTTCTTTTTAATTAGAAAGTCGCCTGGCGAATTTGGCGATGAATTATGGAGTTTTTTACATTTGAAAGCTACTGCAAATGTATTTTTGATGTAATTTATTTTTCTTTAATTCAACGGATTTTCTTTAAATTTTTAGCACAGGCATCGCCATGCGGGTATTGCTAGTAACTTATAAAACCGAGTTAAGGCAAACAGATTCTTCAGTTTGGTCTTAGATGCCTGGTTAAGTAATATTATTTTGTTGAGATATAAGCGGGAGCTAGAATAAGCTTTCAGCCCAACCCTTGCATTTGCAAACTTAGAATTGCCCAATTCCCACCGTCAAAAGTAAGACCGGTCATTTTATTTCAAGAAAAACCTAGCAATAATTAACACAAAATAATTATGTTATTTGGTGTATGAAATTGGGAGCATTATTGAATTCTACATATTTGTGTTCTACAACAATAATTAAAGAAGCACCGGTAAGAAATGAAGAAGATGCCAATAGCGTAAAACCTACAAAACATGGAGGAAAGAAAATAAAGAAGCGTTAAAACCATTGTCCTTCGCCTCACAGAGACAAAAGCAATAGTTTGTAGAGGTTAAAGAAAGCAGAAAAATACGGGAAACGGGGGGGGGGGACGATTTGAAGGTTCTGTAGACAATAGTCAGACGGATCTGTTGGAATGAACAAATTAAAAATAAAGAGAAAGGAGAAAATGAATAATTATTTCACAAGGACGCATTTAGAAATCTCCCTTATAATTTTGGGGCCCCTTATAATTTTGATACGGTTAATTCATCACTGGCAGAATTAATAAAATTTTCCTTTAACGAAGTTTTTCTAAATAACAAGTCATAATTTTCATTATAATTTTAAAAAATACATAAATTTTCTGTATAGTTGCAATGCTATGCATAATTCTTTAAGTAATTTGGGGACCCTTAGGAAGATGGGGCCCCAGGCCCAGGTCTAGTCGGCCTGTGCGGTAATCAGGCCCTGGGCATCAAGCTCATACATTTGAAACAACAAACATTATAGTATTTCATGAAAAATGAGCAAGAGAGAAGAAATTATTTTATACCACACAGAACATAGATTAAAATGAAGCCAAAACCAAAATGACCAGGAACTGGACGTTTATAAATTTTTAAAAAGTTGGTTAGGGAAAAATAATTTTAAGCGAAAAATTATGTAAAGTAAAAGACGAATAGCAAAATAACTGATTTCGAAAAGAACATGAATGAATCTGAAAAAAGAAATCAAGAAAGGAGTTATGGAGCTAACTTCTGTAAAAGGAGATAGATGATGGAACGAATGGTTCTTTGATCATTCTGTCGTGCTAAGCACATAAGTCGTATCTGCATTTTTTTTTTTTAATCACAATTCAGTAATTGCCATGAGGTGGTTAGTTAACAACATATTTTACTTGTGAATGGGAAAACTTTTTTGAAAAAGTCTGAAAAAGAGAAATCTGACTCAAACACATGGAGGAGTAAAACTTTACAGAGCAGTTTCTCATTTTAAGCTCAGTTACAGATACGACTTTTGTGCTTTGCACGGCAGCATTCGTCTTTGTACATCAAATCTTCAAGCAAAGGTCGAACAGAAAATTTTAAAGAATACGTTCAAATTACCTGTGTAGCTAAGGAAAATGGATAGTAAATCAATGATCTAGGGGGAAATCGTAGTGACAACGAAAGCAAGTTCCGGAACTCTTAGATTGAAAAATGTATTGTGTGTCCTAAAAGTAAGATGTCTGAAACAAAATTGCGAAGGATAAAATGAAGTACAGTCGAGTCCCGACTTACGCGAGGGATGCGTTCCAAGACTCCTCGCGTAAGTCGAAATTTTGCGCTGTTTAAAAATGTACTTATACAATTTTTTTCAGAAACATACCAAATTCGTTCAGGCACTTATAAACACTCCTCAAACTGCTTTAAAGTATTCCTCAACTGTAAATTACACTTTCTTACATAAAAACTACTTTTACTGTATTTGAAAAATAAAAAAAGCCGTTTTATTCAACATGAAATACTTTAAGATGCACAAGATAAATGATCAAGGGGAGGGAAAGACTTAAATAAAACAACACGGTACGCACAGTATGTAGTAAGAATAAAATGCTGCACTATAACAGTACTGTACAGTAGATACAGTAATAATATGTCTGGGTTAAAAAATGAAGAAGATGATCATTTATGCTCTATGATTGGATCGTTATCTAATACATTTTTCTAATACGGTTGCTGTGCCTTTTCTTTTATAACGTTTTCATTTATAGCAACAGCCTCTCTTCCTAATCCCTTCAATCCACAATACAAGAACAGCTTCCATTTTCATACTATTTACTTTGCTTAGACATTACTCTGCAAGCTTCAATATTGAAACTAAGTTCTGAACTTTTACGGATATATTTTTGTTTTGACTTTTTAATTGTATGTATGGTATATACACTCATACTTTGTTGTCGTGCTACCGTTGACGTTTAGTAGTTGTTCGAGTATAGCGAGAGTCTTAACCTTTTTTTTTTCATCATATTTCATCGATTTTTATATTTAGAATGAAAAACAGATGAATGAAAGATACTGAGTGGTTATTTGATGCACTAACAACATCATGTGTAAACAGGGGCGCCGACTTGCAAAAATCATTGGGGGGGCTGGTCCAGTCATCACCGGGGGTTTAGGGGGTTATGTAATCCCATGGAGGTTCCCCCCCCCAAATAAAGGTTGATTGTTGTGCCTTGAAAATGCCAATTTACATATTTTCTGGTGTGTATAATTTAAAAAACAAACAGTATGTGGCATGGCGTTTTCAAAGTAAAACAATCCAAAAATTGGTATACAAATTTTTCTGGTTCAACTAGATCATGTCACTTGTCTTAGTAAGAGACATTTTTTTGTTCTATTTTATTGGGAGTCATGCAGTGCCGTAGCTAGGCATGGAAAAGGTAGGGCGCTTGACTTGCATTGAAGGGCACTGCCAGAGACACCGACTTAAAAAATATCGGGGGAAAAGGGGCATGCCGCAGGAAATTTTCTAAATTTGAGATGAAAAATAGTGAGTTTTAAAGTTTTTTTAAAATCATATAATCAACATTAGAACCTAACACATATTTTTTGGCTTCGAAAAACGGAAGAAAAAATACAAACACACACAGTATTTTTGTAAAAAGGAAATTTAATTTACGCATGCTTTTTAAGACCAGTTGTTTTTACATTAGTGATATCGGCTAACATATTCAAAGTGTAAACGCAGACTCTCAATGTCTAGGTCATTTTTGAAAAACTCAGTTGATTTTTCAAAATGTTCTCTTTTCTTTCACCTCTGTTTAATAAAAGCAAGCACTCTTGTTCAACTGCAATGACCTGTGTGCGTCCGTTGATGTAAATCGCCCAATAATGAAAAATTGCACCACTTTACAAACCTCAATGTATATTGCCTTGTAGTACAGTCAACTCCCATCTTACGCGAGGGATGCATTCCAAGACCTCTCGCGTAGGTCAAATTTTCGCGTTGTGGAAAAGGGTATGTGTAAAATTTTTTATAAACGTACCCAATTATTTTAGACACTTGTAAACACCCCCTCAAACTGTTAAAAACCATCTCTTAACTAACTGTACATTACTGTCTCTTACATAAAGAACTGAATGTTTACTTGTATTAAAAAAAAAACGTTTTATTCAACATAAAATACTGCTACGATGTACAAAATCAATGATTAATGGGAAAGAAAGAAAAAATAAACCGGTATACGGTAGACACAGTATATAGTAAGAAAAGCAAATGCATCTTTAGTTGTACTGTACAGTCGATCAATTAATGATATTCGTACACAATACATGAGCAGTTTCCATTTTCATAAATTTTTGCAAGACACTACTCGGTGAATTTTTACGGATTTCCTTTTCTTGACTTGTAATTGTATGTACGGAAGAATCACTCATACCTAATTCCCGTGCTACCTTCAACGCATTTTTTAGTTGACCATCAGCTTTTCAAGAAGCTCTAGCTTTTCTTTAATTGTCATGAAACTTTCTCTTTTTATCTTCACAAACTTTAGATGAAACAGCGCTCTTAGGTGTCATTATATTTTATTAACTTTCGTATTTAAAATGAAAAGGGAATTTCTACTCTCAGCGATGCTAAAAGGATAAAGATCCATTCATGAAAAGAAATTTTTTAGTAGCCAATAACAAAGCCGATACGAACACACCACGATTCCCTTCCGAGGATTTTCGTGTTGCGGTGAGGAATTCGCGTTAGGTCTGAATACTGGAGAAAAAATCGTGTTTATAGCTATTTCGCATAAGTAGCGCGAGTCAAATGTTTTCCTTTGGGATTCTGAAAGTGTGCGGTGAGCTGCCTTCATTCTTTTCATACTTCTTTGGTACACGTCGATTCCGAGGAAGGGAAGGATCATCATTTTGTGAAGGTTTTCTTTTAAACACGATTCCCAAAAGTATTCAAAACTATCACGCCTCCCATTTTATATACAAATCAAACTCTCATATATATTTTTCCAGATCAGCAACACTTAGGTGAGCGCGCCGCAGCGCTGCCCACCGGCAACAGACTTGACCCATAAGTTCGCGCACTGGGACAAATTTTTACAGTACTCGCAGCACTGTAACACTATCATCATTCGCACCACTCGTTTTCAGTTAACCTGCTTACACAACCGTAATAATTATTTGTTTTAACTCATTACTGAATATATTTTACAAGGTAAACTATCTTCAAACAAGGAAAATAAAAGATAAATTTATGAGTTTAGAAAGCATAATGTAACTTATAATTTTCTTGATTTATTGGGGGGGCTCTGCCCCCTCGAAAATATTTTTGAGGGGGCTCGGGCCCCCTCAAGCCCCATGGAGTCGGCGCCACTGTGTGTAAATTAGTTTGGTGTGGGAACTTTCGCTGTCAGTGATGCTGAAGGGACGTAATAATATTCACAAAATCAGTATTTAGTAGCCAATAACGAATTCTCTACTTCCTTTAAAAAGCTACGTGTTGTGAACTACGAATTCGCGTTAGCTATAAATTCGTTACCCGTGAAAAATTCGCGTTATAGCCATTTCGCGTAAGTCGAATCGTGTTGTAGCGGGAGTCGATTGTAGTGTTTTCTTTACTAATAATAAAGCTGAAAGTCTGTGTCTCTGTCTCTCTGGATGTCTGTTACGTCCATAGCGCCTAGACTGTTCGGCCGATTTTCATGAAATTGGGCACAAAATTAGTTCGTAGCATAGGGGTGAGCAATTCGAACCGATTGTTTGAAAATTCGATTTTGTTCTTTTTCTATTCCATTTTTAAGAACATTTTACCGAGCAAATTATCATGACGTGGAATAGTAAATTACCATATGATAAACGAGCAAACTACCATATGCGACCATGGACGAGCAAATTAATATCGCAAATTGGCAAGCAATTCATCATCCATTATTTGTATACCCATTATTTGTACATCTATACAGGCGAACCAAATGACCTTTTAATTTTCTACTACGCGAAAAGGCGTGCGGGTACCACTAGTGTTTCATAAACATGCACAAAGAGCCTATATTTATGGTGAAGATGGGAATTTTAATATGCAAAGAATACTTCAAAATTCTTAAATACGTTTTCGCTCATAATAAAGTTAGAAAAAATAAAGTAACAAATGAACATTATTTAAAAAAAAAAATGCATGTTAAATAAGGTATAGGCGAACTCTCCATACCTAATTAGAGCATTTGAAAAGGATGATAACAGAAAATATGGTAGGAGGACTTAAGAAACTGCAAGGAGAACACAATATTTTATTCGTATGTAACACGGAAAATTGATTTAGTATGAGAACTTGAAATAAGTAGACCTTCGTTTTACTCGGTTTTGATTATACGCGGTTTAAGATTTGACTCCTTTAATTTATTTTACGCGGATGAGTTTCAGTTTTACGCGGATGCGGCAATGCAAACAGATAAAATCCCCCCCCCCCTTTCAAAATCCAAACTCCTAAAGATTGCAGATTACGCGTAATAAACTGAATTTGGGCGTGCTAATAATCGAGCTTGGGCCCTGGAGACATTTTATGCGATTGGTTCCAGAGCTCTTTCCAGAAGTAAAGTTATTAAACTCACACAGTTCAGAATACACTCGAAGAAGAGCTTTTAGGAGTGACAAAGGAGGCCAAAACCAACGAGGATACCGACGTCAGTGACACACAACCAAAAACGTTCACATTGAAAATTTTGAGCCATTCCTAGACAATAGAAACGATCTTTCTGATTTGTTAGTGAAGGAAGAGTCTATCATGGAAATGGAGCAAGTGATCATGGATGCGTTAATGCTCTGCTAAGAATAACAGAAAAAATTGTTAATGACTGCCAAAAGACTATCATAGCCACGTCCTCTTTATAAATAGAACACGAAATTAATTTATGTTTACTTTATGCATGTTGTGCATAAAAATCGATATAAGTACACATTAAACTTATTATACAATTAGTCACTTCTAGAATGAAGTATTTTGTTATCTACGGAACCAAACCCGTATTTTAACAGTATTATTAGGTATCAATTATATCAATTTACGCGGTTTCGATTTACGCGTCGTTTCCGTGGAACGTAACCCCCGCGTGAATCGAGGGTTTACTGTACTTTGTGACTATCACATTTGACGAGAGGATTTCCAATTGGCTGCCATCGACCCCGAGACCTTCCAATTACGTGTTCAAAGCCTTACCAATATGGCCCCACGGCCGTCAATATCTTTTGCTAATAAGGATCAATATAGTCGCAATGCACGCTGAGATTAACCTTCAGAATTGCATAATGTATACAGAAAACCAGTAATAAGATCTAATACAAAAAGGTCACGAAAATTCATTCTGTTTATAAGGTCGGGAGGATCGGTGAGGAACTTTACAGATAAAAGCAATTGGTTAATGGATAAAAACAAGGCTAAATAATTGTTAGTGGTTAATAAGTTAATGGATAAATATAAGACAAATGTTCTGATTTGGTTGGTTTGAAGAAAGTCCCGGAATGAAACAGAATTCAATTATAAGAAATAAAGTTTGTTGCTGCTGTTATCAGTAGAAACTACAAAAGGTACGATCGTCAAACTGAGAAGGGATTCGTATCATAAATTCAGTGAAATATTAAAGAAATCGGAATAAAGTATACGTCAGAGCATATGTACGAGTATATTTGCTACGCAATTTTTTTTTTTTTTTAAGGAGGGGGGAAAATGTTACCAAAGCATTGCATTTTTAGTTTATATCAAAACTATCTGATTTTGTTTATTATAAAGCGTTTACATCTTTCCTCCGTCATGTATATATTTTTATTTTGTATGATTTGAAGAAGACGTGTGGAGAAGATAGTTTGACAGAATGGTGTAGAAACAACGTGTATGGTAAATGTGCTTTCCTGGAGACACTTTTAGAGATGATCTAATAATAGTACGTCCTTTGATATTTCGGTATAGCAAAAAGTCATATATTTTAACTTTATAGTCCTTGAAGAATTCAATGTATTTTTCAGTGAAAGTAAATTCAACGAACATAGTGTTATTCGACGTCATGTTATGAAGCATTTTGTATACAGAGACGATACTTTAACGAACGATTTTTGTTTTTGACTTAACTTCTCTGTGACCGACTTAAACGAACCGCAGTTGCATGGCGCCAAGTGTAAACCAATCTTTAAGAGGGCCTGCATCCAACCAGCTGGAATTAAAATTTTCAAACAGCATACTTGGAACAAAATTTGAACTCGAACCTTTTTTATTTACTGGTACATTTAATTGGAAAAAAAAAATCATGAGCTTTTATAATTTAATGCAAAAATTACAAAATAACTGGTTTTGCGCGGCATTATTGATCTATGTTTAAAGGAGAGATTTTCAACAAAATGCGATACCTGGTGTGCTAAAATTAAAGTCATAGGCACCTATAGACGGGTTATAGGTTTGAAAGGTTCAACCATAATTCTCATTATTAAAAAATCCACGCATTAATAATGCATAAAAATTCGTCCTGTTCTGTATTTTTATGATGACAAAAACATTCTTACACAAATAAAATTGGTATTGTTAATAGAATTTCTAAATAGAATCTAACCTTTTGAATCGTCACTGTGACTCATGTTCCGTCCACTTTCTGAGTGCCGGTGATCAAAATTCGGTTCCAACACAACAATACCACTCAAATTCTCACACAGCAGATATCACTGGATTTTTACCACAACAATAGGTGTTATTGCATTGATGCATGTTTAGAAAACAAGCGAGAAATCCCATCGAGACGATTCCACAAAATGTTAACCGGGCACCAAATGGTGGAATTCGCGCTCATCGAACTCTGCGGAACGTCCAAACTTATCGTCTGGTGGTGGAGAGGAAGTTATCAGAATTTCGAACTCTCTCTTTGTCCATCAGCAGCGGGAGGAAAAAATGACCTCGTATCAGTAGAAAAGAATTCTACAAGGACTTAGCTGTTGTAGCCGAAAGAGATATTTTCGACAACTCGATATTATCGAAAGTAGGGAAGTCGGCTCGAAAAATAAATAAATATCACGTGTTTATTGAAGGATTGCGAACACCTCCATTTAACTTATTTTTCTTTCCCGGTAGTGCTTTGAAGTGGAAGAGGTGTTTGTTTGCTAGAAGTTTCTTGTACTCTTCTTCAACTGGGCGCCGATAAAAGGATTGGACACACATGCATGATGCTGATAATAATGTTCTAGTTAAAGGATTGGATGAGCTCATTTGAATAGTGAGGAACTTTAGTAGCTGTGCAGGGTTTAGAGCTCAAACATAAAGAGCAAGTAGATGCAAAAGATTTCCATCTTCAACTAAGCATTATGCAACATGATGGCGATAATGATTAGATCTGAAAACAAAAGTTCGTTCTGAACTGAACGAGTCTATTTCACCTTATGCCTACTTTGGTTTTCTAACATGAGATAAATATGTCCCTCAACCCATTCAGAGGGCAAATTATTTCAAATATACCTTTTTCACGATCAGAGCATTTTCTGGCAACAAAATATATCTCTGTTATGCGAAATGGATGGTATAGATTCAGACATGATTTTTACCAGATATGAAGGGAAATTAAGTTCGATGAGTTTGTACACGAACTTCTAATTCACAATGAAATTCCGAGGTGAGTAAAAGGAGTTTTCACATAATACATAATTGAGTACTTCAAACTGCATCCTGCAATATTGATGCATTAAACTGAGATGGGCACAGTAGGTCTTGGCCCCTTTGAGCTGTTGCGCCCTGAGTTTAGTTTAACATTGATGCATTACTATTTTCTAGCTATCATTGTGGGGGGGGGGGGGGGTTACAGTTTCAAAAAAGGTTTTTTTTTCTACTTGTTATTAAACATTTCAAAAATACATTCCCAAACTTTCAAGTCGTTTCGAGCAAAATTCTCAATTATTCAGTCTCCGCTCCATCAAAATGTAGCTACCACAGCTTCCGAAGAATGTAGCTGTTCTGACAGCTGCAGACGCTCAGAGTCAGATGTCAGTGCAACTTGCTTAGGGTTAGTTAAATATAATATAAATAAATAATGAAAAATGAAAAGGCTGAAAAAATCAAAGCTGCTAGAGGGACTGTCTTCTATGGAGCTGGAATTGATGCCTTTTAGATCCTGAAACTTTAAATGCGTTTATCTCAAAACCACTTTTTCAAAGTCAGTGTTCACTCCCATTTTAAAACCAATTGGCCGATCCATTGTAAATTTTGTACACACATTCTGCATATAAAAAACCTCTCCCCTATGTTGAGTTTTAGTTTTTTTTTTTTTTAATGCGTTTTTTTTTTCGAACAAAATAGCGGAACTTTTCGTGAAAAATAGCACTTTTAACTTCAAATGGCTGCCAAAATTTTTAAAGTTAAACAAAAAAAGATCTGAGAATAGGGGAGAAGATTAATTAAAACTTTGACTAAATTTAAATAGAATTTGATTTCAGATAAATATCAGCTAAGATACGGTAAACACCGCAAATCATCTTTCTCCAAAGGTGCTCTGAGAAAAGCATTGTCACCGGCTTGTCTGTGGTTATTCTTTTGATCAAAATTTATAGAATATTCTTAAAACCACTAATGCACTAAAGGTTTTATAAATGTAATCAAACTCATTTTCTAAAAAAAGGAAAATCGTAAAAAAAGTGAATGTTTTGAAGCTGACCCCCACCCCCAAGTGATTTGTGATGATATAGTAGCAACAAAGGATGTGGTTTGCTTAAATTTAAGATAAAGATGGGGTGATTCTTTCTGAATACAGAAATGGAAGACGAAAACAGTTGAACAAAAGAAATATACACTCATGTTAGTGAAAATTGCAACGCCAAGAAGGAATTACGCAAATAAACTGAAATTCACAGGAAGTGTATAGCAGGATAAGATATGACAATGAGTAGAATTACAGAGACGTCGCGCATGCGTGGACCGAGTTACGTCCTTTGAACTGCAGCGTAGACTCTGTATATAAAGGACTGTAAATATGTTTTGGAATCATTGTATGAGTATCTGCCGATGGTAGATGTTTCTCCAGTACTCAATATGCCTCGTCCAAATCGCAGAGCGTCATACGAACGAGTAACGAAGTTCAAATGGGACCGCATTGATCTGCATGCGTGAGGGTGAACTTGCGTATAGAGAAATCAGTGCCCGCACGCGGCGTAATGCCTCAACTGTGATGCGTATTTGTAAAAGATGGACAGAGGACGATGAAATTAGCCGAAGGACTCGCGCCAGCTTAGCAACCGAACGACGCATCGAGATTATCGACACTTCACCCGTCTAGCAGCTCTGATGGATCGTATAGCGTTCTCTCGTACGTTAGAACAACGTTGAAGTATGGCTACAGGTGTCACACTTGCTGCATCCACAGTTCTTCGACGTCTGTTGCGCCAGGGCTTGCATGCAAGTATTCCCGTATGTAGGACTCCCTTTACCCTCAACCATTGTCACTTTCGGCTTCAATGGGCCCACCAACACACCCAATGGCGTCCGAACTAGCAAAAGGTCGTCTTTTTGGATGAGTTCAGATTTAATCTGCACTATAACTATGGACGTGTACGCGTCAGACGTTACACATGGGAACGTCACCTCTCAGAGTATGAAATCCGACGTCATACTGGCATAACGGTACGCGTCATGGTCTGGAGCGCTATTGAATATCAAGGGCAGTCCCATCTAGTTCGAATTACGGGTAACCTCAATAGCGAGCGCTACTTCAGGGACGCTGTGACGCCAGAGGTACTATCCTTTCTTCGGAGCATTCCTGGTAGTGTTTCAGCAGGACAATGCACGTCCACATGTCGCACGTAGTGTACAAGTGTTCTTCGGTTCCGACAGGTTACGCTACTTCCTTGGTCTGCCCGTTCTCCGGATATGATGTCCGTCAAGCATGTCTCGGATTGCGTTGGTCGGAGACTCTCCCATGTGTCTCGTCTGGCAGTTGGTACGGTGAATGGCTTTAGATTGAAGTCAGATTGAAGTCTGTTCCCAATCGTGACATTCTGCACCTCTTTGATTCGATGCCAAAAGGTGTACAGGCTCTTATAGCTGCGCGGGGTCGCTACGTTCAATATTAATTAGCGCCTGTAATTTTCATTTCATTGACTTGTAATTTTGATCGTTTATTTTTAGCACTATGAGTAATATGTGCAATAAATTTCATTTATTTTCAATGAGTCCTTCATGTTGCTGCAATGTTCACAAACATGAGCTTATTATTGTGCTCAATTCTTACTTGATTAAAAGGAACAGTGCCATTTCATTCAAACTAAATAATCACAAAGCAGTTTTCTCATGTTTTCTAACGTAACGTAACGGGATTATATGATATCACGAGAGCAAACAAGGCCATGCTGCTACTATATTTAGGCTCAATGTTTATAACAACACTAAATATTATGTCATTCTTACTGCCCAAGTCAACAAAGATTTTGTACAGATGTGGTCTAATATGCAAAAGGATGGATCACTGATAAAGTACTTGAAGGCCTGTAAGAGCCTTCTGGTGAGTGCGTGCTGGCAACAGGTCACCCAGAGATTACTTATCTTCGTTAATCCTCCCTTTTTAGCATGACGCTTTTAAGTTTTACTGCGGAGGGTTCGCATGACTAGGATACTCAGAAGGAAAGAATACATAAAAGAAAACACTACACGTTATAAGAAAAATACTACAAGGAACCGTTCTACTCTCCTGATCTCAAATCCCGTGGCTCGATTTATAAGGCATATTTAAGAAAACGTTTTACGAAAATGGCCCCACCCAAAATCATTGCTGAGTTTAAAATTGCCATTCAAAAAGTCATCGAAAGTGTTGGTGGCTTGACACATAAGCGAATTTTGCTATTCGTCTGAGTCGCATCATAGCCATTGATGGCAAATATTTCGAACATGTCTCTGTAACTAAATTG
The DNA here is from genome assembly GCF_026930045.1 of Uloborus diversus. Classification (NCBI taxonomy): domain Eukaryota; kingdom Metazoa; phylum Arthropoda; class Arachnida; order Araneae; family Uloboridae; genus Uloborus; species Uloborus diversus. The sequence continues at coordinate 28,135,556 of NC_072731.1, read as the reverse complement.
ATTGAAGTACCTGCAGATGCTTCTAACATAAGTTTTTGGGCTCATTAGCTTTTAAAACTTTTCATTTTTATTTCGTACAGCTCTGTCACCCAGTAAATGCCTCTTCACGTAAATGGCATAACACTGAAACATGGTTACTAGAACTTGTTTCAATAGAGCTTCGTTTCTTAGATTACATGGAAGAATAAATGGTTAGGAAAAAAGTTGGCAATATTAACAAACTCTAAAATTAAATTTTTAAACCCGGCCCTGATTGCCGACCTCACATTAAGATGAATCTCGCGGTTCAGAACACACATAAAATTTGAATACATTTAGCTTTTTTTCCATATAAAATAGAAAACATGGAAGATAAAAGATAATCACAACTACTAAAATTTGCTAGTGGCAGAAGCAGAATTAAGAGAGAAAATTGAAAGTACTTTTAAAAGCCCTTCTTATACGCTAAAATGAATTTTATTTGTTTACAAGTAGAAACTGAAACTGACTGCAGATATCATTTTGAAATAATTGAACTTTCTTCCCTTGTCAACCAACAATAAAATCGTTACCAGTTACCTGAATAAAGACTTATAATTGTATTTAATATCTCCTAAAAAAGCTTAAAACTCGAGTTCTATGTAGCTTAAAAGTTCCAAACAAATTCCATCAGCAGAAAACTTTGTCCTTTCTATTAGTACTAAATATTTTAAATGTGCAAGTAAGCTTTCACTACCAAGTTGGTCAAAGATGCTAATCTTTGTGGTTTTTAATTAATACCCCCAGTAATTAAAATCCTATATAGGCGACCTCTAGCAAAAATAACTCTCCATCGTTGCCGTTCGAAAGAAAATAAAGAATTATCAAAATCGGTTCATTCGTTTAGGAGCTACAATGATGTAGACAGATACATCAAACATATCACTCCCCCTTTTGCCTGCTACGGCGATTAAAAAGGAGGCTTTGAAAGTCAAAACAATTAATAACTCATTCTTGAATTGCAAGTTAAGTCCTATGATAGCATCGCATAATGATTCAGTTAAAACGTCAAAAGTTCGAACGCACATTTCAAAGCTCTCTCGAAAATCAGTGATTTTTTTAAACGAATTTAACTTACTTTTTAGCCTACTTTCCCGGTAAAAGTCGAAAAAAGCATGAAAGAAGGCTTAATGCATCTTAAAAATACCGCGAAAAACAAAAAAAAGTCAAAAATAAATAAAATACTTAAATAAATATCGAAAAATTAAAAATTGGAAAGTAGGGTATTGAGATGGGGGAAAATGTCTGTCGGTCTGTCCCCCCCCCCCAATAACTTTTGAATGAATTGTCCGATTCGAACAAACTTTTTTTTGTTCGAAAGATCTCGACGAGGACACCTCATTCCCATATTTCACTTTTTGATTTGAACTATTTTTGTTCAATTTTGAACAGTTCAAAAAATCTTAACATTAGTGCCTACGGGGAAATTGAAGGCAATTCTGAACTATGAGGCGAATTTGCTTCAAACAAACTTTGTAGGAAAAAACTTTTGATAAAAAACTTGTATATAAAATATATTTTTGATTTGAACAATTTTCTGTTCAATTTTGAACAGTTCAAATCCCTCAACATTAGTGCCTACGGGGAAACTGAAAGTCAATGTAGATTCCGTACTTGAAAGCGGATTTACTTCAAACAAATTTTGTTGGAAATAGCTCTTGACGCCAAACTCCAGACTCCGACTCCGAGAATTTAGGGGCACCTGACTCCAACTCCTACTCCTGTGCCCGACAATTAATCGGACTCCGACTCCCCGACTTCGACCCTGACTTCGTAGCTTTGGCAAAAATTTATACACGGAGGACAAATGATTGAGTCCGATTCTCTGATACTCGACTCCGACTCCTTTATCTCAAAATGAGATTGACTCCGACTCCGCAGCTATGGTTTTAACTGCAAAATAATTATTGTTGATATGACTTTTTTTATTTTCACGCTAAATTTTTAATTTAGGTATTTAGTTTTCGGGGAATAAACTCGAAGTCATTTATGTTTCTACATAAAGATATGCGTAGACGATTATTATTATTATTATTTATTTATTTTTTTTTTATTTTATTATTTTTTTTTGACAATGAAAAATATTTCTTTAAGTTGATATTTTATTGTTTTTATTTATTTTGGTAAGTGCATTAATTCATTTAAAAAAATATTTTTGGTAACAGGGGAAAAAGAAACGATTTTTTTTGATATGATGTATTTATTTTAATAAGCTTATTAATTTTAATTATTATTTTTTCGTTTTGAAAGTTATTAAAGATTTTTTTAATGGAAAAAAGTTCATTAGCTGCTTTGTTTAAAAGGTGCTGCTATTTTATTTGTTCGTTTTTTTTAATTTAATTTAATTTTAATTTTTTATTTTTTACGCATTTATTTATTTTTTTTTTAGATGAGTGAGGAATATTTTATTCCTAGAAATTAACTTAAAATATTAAAAAAATATGTTTGAAACAATTTGCGACTTTAGCTATTTTTGAGAATATTGATCAGGTACCAGAAAGTAGTATGGGTATACGGAAAAGTAGGCTCGTATAGTTCTAGACAGAACTTCTTGTTCCTTACAGAAATCGATTCAACTTTCTTTGTGTGAAGTCCGTGTATTTTCCAGAAGTTCATTCCATTTTCTTAGTTCAAGTGTACTGTTATTTAATAGTTCCTCACTCCCCCACTGAATACATGTAGCCCAGTAAATGTTTTTCATTTTTCCTTTATGTTCAATAAAAAATGAGTTTTTTTTTTTTTTCTTAAAGATGCAATTACATATTGCAGCGTTATGTTTTGTGTTGTATGTTATGTTTCTACACATCGTATAACCACTTTATTCAATTTGATGACACATTATTTTCCTAAAAGGTATTCAAAAATCCGAACAGTTTCAAAATCCGAACTACCATGAGCTCGAGTTTTTGACGTTCTCTGTATATGGGTCAGACGAAAATTAGTTGACTCCTTTGTAAACATTCTTGACAGAAGAAGACTTGAAGAATATTTCTGGAGCTTTGGGGAAACATTTCAGACACTTACCTGCAACCAATGAAGCGACGTTAACACGACTGTTTGCCTAATACTCAATCGTGCTATCGGCATCCAAATAGGAATTCTTTGTAGGGATTTTTTTCTTTTTTAATCTTTTTTTGTGGCGAAAATGTGCATTTTTTCTGAAATTTAACAGCAGTGGTTTACACCTGCATGACGTTAAGGAAAAACTGCAACGAAATAATATTTGGCGAACGCTGGGCCAGATTTCATCATAGGAAAAAAAATTTCAAGCGACCACATAACCTGGTTGATAATGTGAAAACTAATCAACTGTTATCGGATATTGGACGGAAATTCTTCTTTGAAACAATGTTTGCAAGTGACGACATCACCTGGGTCATTAAGTCAATGCTTTAAGTTAATAATGGTTATCGGGTGTCTGATAGAAATTCTTCGTAGTAGACATGAAAAAACTCAGGGCATTTCCGAGCAAATCTTCAAATAAATGCAGCTTTTGCATGGCACTTTAGTGCAGTGATTCCTTTTTTTTTTGAACAATCACGATTGCTTATTGCTTTCATTTGACCGTTCTTGACGTTGTGGTTCCTTTTTCAACTTGGACCAGGGACACCAGCACCACCGTCCACTGGCCTCTGCGGGCGCGGCTGTCCACCGGCCCTGAGCTATCCGCTTCTCCTGATCGGAGGCGTCCATGTCCTACACACACGCACGCTCACACACAAACAAACACACGACTTCACACACATACACTCACACAAGCCTACAGGCATACACACAGGTCTACTCGCTCACACAAGCCTACACACACACACAAACCTACACACACACATAAACCTACACACACACACACACACACACACAACTATGCACACGTAACCGCCCAGGAGGAGGGGCAGGCTTGGGCGGACAGGAGTCGTTTCTAGAAACAATAACTCCAATGAGTAGGGTCCTGTCACAATTCGTGATTGCGAAAAACATAATTTGAATTCAAAATTTCAGAATTCAAATTAATTTTCTTTTTTTTAATCCTGCCTTGTTTGAAAAGTTCGTCTGTTGATATTTCTGGAGCAGTGCAACTGACTTTAAAATGCACCTCGGCAGAGTTAAGGCCCCTATATATACGAGCCGGCGCATCAGCTTAAGATTAGCCTTTTTGGATCGGAGCGCGTGTTTGAGCGGTTGTCTTTTCTGGCGAGTAATTGCGTTTGGTGATTGTTCACTGCGAGCGATTATTAGCGGCACGTGAACTGTTTTTTAAATAAAATATTATTTTCAACAAATTTGGTGAAATCCGAAACTTTGTTGTGGTAACCCTAGTAGCGCAACAATGAAAAATCCGATCCAAAATGGCTAAACTTAAGCTGATTCGTCGGCCTATCTATATAGCGGCTCTAGGCAGAGTGGAAAGAAAGAGTGTATTTTATACAATACTAGTGGTACCCTCACGGCTTTGCCCGTAGTAGGAAATTAAAAGGTCATTTGGTTCGTCGGTATATTTAAATAATGTATGATGAATTTCTCGCCAATTTGCTATGTTAATTTGCTCGCTCATGGTCGCATATATATGGTAGTTTGCTCGTCCACGTATGGTAATTTGTTCGTCCCCGTTATGATAATTCGCTCTATAAAATGTTCTTAAAATTGGAATAGAAAAAGAGCAAAATCGATTTTTCGAAAAATCGCTTCGAAGTGCTCGCCTCTATGCTACGAACTAATTTTGTGCCAAATTTCATGAAAATCGCCATAACGGTCTAGGCGCTATGCGCGTAACCGACAGAGATCCAGTCTTTTAGCTATTGGTAATTTTATTGGTAACTAGTAGTATCCGCACGGCTTTGCCCGTAGTTGGAAAATTAAAAGGCCATTTGGTTCGCCTCTATATTTACAAATATTGGGTGATGATTTTCTGGCCAATTTGGTATATTCATTTGCTTGCCAATGTTACGGTTCTACGTTATGATAATTTCGCAATTTAGTCGTCCACGTTGTGATAGTTTGCTCGGTAAAATTTTCTTAAAATTGGAATAGAAAAAGAAAAAAAAATCGAATTTTCGAAAAATCGCTTTGAGGTGCACACCCCCATGCTACAAACTAACTTAGTGCCAAATTTCATGAAAATCGGCAGAAAGGTCTAGGCACTATGCGCGTCACAGACATCCAGACAGAGATACAGATATCCAGACAGACTTTCAGCTTTATTATCTCTTTATAGTAAATAAAAATTTCAGAGAAATTCTGGAAGAAAGTCTATGGCGGACCTGCGTCCAGGAGACCCCTTAGCACTTACAGCTTTGAAATTTTGTACAAAGTTACTTCAAGCCCAGGTGGTTTGCACCTGGGGTTTTGTTTTTTAAATTCGAATTAGGTTCTTTGTAATTAATTTTTTAAGCTCAGATTTCGCGTAAATTGCCTATTATTGCCTATGAAAGGGGTGAAAAATTAATTGCACATATTAATATTATATACAGTTGGAAAGGGTAGAACTTTCCGCGCGCAACTTTTTCTATGCAATATGTTTCAATGTTCTAACTGAAATACGGCGGGAGTTATTTGCGTTTTTAGCTCTAACTTTTTTAGGCCTCGCTAAAATTTAGGCACTCTTTCTTCATTAAATCTATAAATACAAAACGAAGGTATTGTCCCACAGTTTTCTTTTTGACACCACCGTAAAGAGCGACTTTTTTTACCCCAGATTTAAATCGACCTATGGTCGAAAACTTAGCTTCTATCTGCAAAGGAAAAAAAGTTACAAGCAGTTAAAAATAAAGTTCGAATAATCTCATCTCCATTAAAATTATTGATGTTTTATTTGGCGTTACCATAGTTACGTCTTTTCGATCCGCTTATTTCTTTTTTCTTATTCACAAATTTTAAGAGTTTGGATTTTTACGGAATATCTTAGGCTCAAAACTCAATTCAAGCCCCGAGCTAAAGAGCAAAATATATCACTAGAGACCACGAATATGAAAGCGACTTTTCAAACGTACGCAACTGCAGTTTTGCAATGCTCAGGAGCCCCTTAGCCCTTCTGCTCTATTTTGAAACCCGGGGAAGGGGTGCTTTTTGTTCCAAAGGGAGCTAGCTCATCATGCGTTTTAAATCTGTTTCTTTTTAATTGGCGATTTAAATCTTCGCGACTCGAATAAGATTGCGAAGCAATCTTCGGGGGTTCGTGAGTGTTAACGAGCAGGGGGCAGAGCCTCCTAGCTTAGTAAAGAAAAGATAAAGAAGAAGAAGGTAATTCCGTACTCACCTTGTAAAGCACAATGAATTTTTTTATTGATACTGCCAGAACTTCTTAAACATTCCATGATTGACTTGTCCAAATTAACTTTTATTACTTCTAAAATATAGAGGTAGCTTGTACTAGAACAGCGAAAACGTGGTTCTAAGCTGCACTCAGCAGGTCGTTCACTCGGAAGGAGAAGAATAAAGCAATTACGATAGCAAATGCAGGAATTTCTTATCATTCTCTAAGTAAAAATGGAATACACGAAACTTATTTTTCTTTATTTCAATTTCCAAACAAATCCACTCACATATGTTCTTTAGGCAATTGCCGGAGATTTTTAATAAATGCAGCAAATGAAATTCTATTATGAAAGTACCAGACCGAATAAGTTAAAACAGTTTGAATAGCGATGCTATATATATACCAAAACATCCGTTTGCATCATACCAACAACAAATCATGGAATCATTCCAGAGTTCATGTAAAAGAAAATTCGACATTGTAAACCTAATCCTTCTGCGACGAGTACACAGGTAACAAAATCTTTGTTTTCGAAAAACCCTTTATCTACTGCGTTTGTTTCTTTGCAATTTATGGACTCCAGAATAAGATTTCTGGAAATTTCTGAATGACTTTAATTTTCTGAAAACGAAATGACGCATACATTTTCTCGTTCCGTTCCATCTACTGACCTGGTAACTCAACAAACGTTTCCAGGTTCCTGTTTCGTTTTAAATATTCTACATCGCTATAACCCCTTTTAGAAAGTTATTTTCACGAAGAAACTGAAAATAACTCCTAACTCTAAATTAAGTTCATTTCTAATTTTCTTTAAACATGAATCTCTGTTATTGCTATCACTTAGAAATTAACTGTCATCATTGTTCCTGTGCTTTGCCTTAGGACAAGGTCCATCCATATTTGTTTACGCAACAAATCTAATTTTCTCCCGATTTAAACCTGAAACCACGTGTGGTACAGAAGATACGGAATAAAGCTTAGAATCGTTTATCGTAGGGAAAAGATTAAGTTTAACACATCTTAAAGTAGAGCATTTGCTAGGTTTGACCTTATCGCCAATGACTGTAATCCGGAAATTCTGCATTTCTATCATCTCGCTGTGCAAACAAAACGTCCGTACGTAAGGAAGAGTAAAGTTCAAAATTACGTATCTGTTTTCAAAAATAACAGTTCTTGACAAAGAGCTCTTACTTTCAAAATAAATAAAATTACATAAGAAAAAATTGAGAATTCTAGCACACAAACGGCTGTTTCGGGAGGCGAGTAGACAGGAGACGAGCACATTTCTAGCAAAAGTAGAAGTCCAAAAGATTTCACAACTCAGAAATGAGGAGTATTTTATCAAAAGGGAATATATTTCACCTTTTAGAAAAATTCATTTTATGACATTTTTTAAATCTTTCAGATGATCTTCATAAAATCACTTACTCATAAAAAGTCCAAACGCGGAAAACCCATTTTTATTTAAGGCTAAAGTGTGGCTTTTTGATCAAAAGGTAAAAAATCCGTCCTCTGTACGTTTTATTTCGAATAAAAGGGGACACCATCCTCAAAGAATCTGAAGTACGAAGACTTTTAGATCCAAAGGAACACAGGTCCAAAATCCTCAAATTTTAATCCACTACTTTTAGGTTCATGTACTTCGATAAGAGAATATAAGACGGTGAAATATTAGAATTTTGGTGAAATTGGAATTTTCATCATTCAGGTTTTTGTTTAAAAGGGCACATATCCAAAATTAAGATGGCGATATCTCCTTGTTTTTTTACACAAACATTTCTTACTCTGGGCTATGATTTGCTGTGCTTTTGTGCTCAATTCTGTACCCAGAGAAGTTGATAAAACTATTTTGCTCTTACCCTAATTTGTTTTTCTCACCTCCTGAACTTTTTTGGAAAATGGATATGTTCCCTTTTGATAAATTAGTCCTCAAATGAAGAATGCAGGGTAGAAAGGTCAGATGTCACTTATTTTGTTCTCGTTGAGTTCACTATGGCAACATTGAGTGTTTGTGAATAGAGAATGTGTTGCTCTGTTTAATTGGTAAGAAAGGATAAGGATCAAGGGAAAAAATCACCGAAAAGATTATTGCACAATCAAAAAAAGAGGGGGTTATGAACTTTCAAACGAGACTTTCTTCAACACTAAAAATATTGACACTTCGCCTTTCTTCTTTGTGCTCTTCAAATCACTTCTCAATAATGATTGATTATACACATATTATACTGCAGCTTTACTGTGAACAAACAAACAAGCAAAATAAAACAAAAACTTTCAAATTTGGGAGTAATCATAAATACGTTTACATTTTAATCAAATGGAATGAGATTAATTTGTTCAATCAAAGTCACTCGCCATTGATGATTAGTTAAAATGCATTTTTCTTGAGTAGTGGAAGTTCATAAAGAAATTAAAGAGTGGCGATGCAGGGAGGGGCTATGTGGCTGCAGCCCCTCCCCCCCAAGACTAGAGCCCCTGATATCCCCAACGTCCTTATCTAAAATTTCGGTTTAAGGTGTATTATTCATGTGTGTTACAGTTTAGGTCCGGTCGGTTGGCTCACAGCTTATAACATCATCAAAGGCTTTGCTTATAGCACACATCTCCCCTCTTTACATTCAAAGATCCAATTTGTCAGGAGGTCGAACTGTCCTACCTCTTCTAGTGACATAAGCACCAGGATATACATTTGTAGAGGAGGTAGTTCCCGCAGGATGAGATTTTGGAGACTGGGGTGATGCTGGCATCACAGGCGCACATTCTGTATCCACATCATTAGAGGGATGTTGGTTTTCCGTACCATCAAATTCATCCTCTGACTCAGGTTCAGGCTGAAAATCTGTTGCAGGAATCAAGTGTTTTCTGTTCCTTCTATAGGTTTTTCTGCCAAACTAAATGGGGCATGATCTTCGGTGTGGTGTTTTCTGTAATACCTTTCCTGTAACTCTTCTATCAGAAATCCACACTTTGACCTTTGAGTAATTCATCCAAATCTCGAACACCGTGATGTTGATCAAAATTCTTCTGGCTTTCTATCCGTCTCTCTTCTTTTGCTTCAAGAACTTTCTCATTCACTGACTTTTGCTGTAACTGTATTTTAGCAAGAGGAAGAGTACGTTTATTTTTCAAACTGAAACCCTTGACAGTGCAGGAGCAAAAGTAACAGTCGTCTCCATGATTTTTTGATTCTCTATACCATAGAAATGCCAAAGAGTAAAGAGCTACGTGTACCTTTTGTCCATTTTCTCAGTAGCTAAGCACACTTTGTGTGGAGCCCAACGTTTGTCCTGATCACCAAGCTTAACACCGAAATCAGCTGTAATGTTTCGTTGATGCTTTGCTATCGTCACCACCCACGTTTCAAAATGCGTCAGGACTGTTTTAACACTTTCTTTATGACATTATATTACCCCTTAGGGGTACAACTATGGGTCACAGGGGAAAAATTCCACTTCCTCTTCTTTCAAAGTTAGATTTTTTTTTTTTTTTTTTTTTTAACATTTCATTCGAAAGACGAGATGTATAACTACCATTGCTGAAGTCCTCAAATTTCTAAATCAAAGATGTACGGGGAATTTTCAATAAAAACATCGAAAAGTGGCCCGTAGTTGGACCATTTTACAGTACCACATTCACGTCACAGAGTTCTGCTAATGCATATAAAGAGTTATAAATGTATTGACTGATTCCCCTTTGAGCTGTCTGCTTTTATTGAATTGCGCTCGTTCAAAAAAGCGTTTTTCTTAAGGGGGTCCGGGACACATTTTGAAAAAATTTTTATTATGTACTTTAGAGTTTTGAAATTTTTTGAACTGATTCATCATTTGTTTAATAAGCAAAATCATAACATAAATATGAAAAAAAATTATTTTTTTATTTAAATTTAATTAGTTTTTTTCAAAAAAATGGGGTTGCTTTAAATTGCTATAACTCAAAATATTGTTGGTCAATTTTCAATTTTTTTTTCCAAAACGTATGCACAAATATCTACGCTTTAATTTTTATTCGGCGATTTTAAAAATATTGATTCAATAAAAAATAAAAAATATTTGAAGAAAAATTTCGAAAAATTCGAAGATACTTTAAAAAAAAAAAAATCATAATTTTTGAAGTAAACGTTTTTTTCAAATTCGCCGAATAAAAATTAAAGTAAATTGCTTGAAAAAGATATGCTCCAAGTTTCATTACTTTATCTCTATCGGTTCCTGACTTATAAGAGTTTGAATGCAAGAAATCGGGAAAAATTGCATCATGGAGAAAAACGCGTTTAAAGTTTTAAAGTTATGTACACATTCGTTAGATGCATGCAACAAAAATAACTATAACTTTCGTTCTATTTAAGGTAGAAACAAGATTCAAACGTCCTCTTAAGCAGAATAAAACGAAGCAATTTTTGAAATTATAAAAAAAATTGCAAAATTTGAGGATTTTTGTGTCCCGGACCCCCTTAACAACAAAATGATCATTGAATCTTTTCAAAACAGTACCAAATTCAACTTGCTCTTTATCGGACAAACCAAAGAAACTAAAGATATCTTCTGACTGCTCTCCCATTATGTAAATTAAAGAATTTACCCTTTTCGTTTCCGGATTTGGTCGATAAATCAGAAACAATCCTGTACTTTCGAATCGGATTTTCCATTTAGATTAGGCTTCCAGATTTCTGAAATGTTCAAGCGGGACAACGGAATACTACCCCCTGCTCCTCCCGCCAGCGCAGCGAGTAGTCAAAAGGGTACACACCCCTGGTTATTTTTTACAGTGTCTTAGAGGGTAGTTCATTCTCAATGCGATGAATAAATCTTACTAATATTAAATATGCGAAAGTTTGTCTGTATGGATGTATGGATGTTTGTTACTCTTTCACGCAAAAACTACTGAACGGATTTTGATGAAACTTTACAATAATATAGCTTATGCATCAGAATAACACATAGGGTAGTTTTCGTCCCGTTACGGGGGGAAAAAAACCCTTAGGGGGGGCAATAAAACACAATTTTTGTATAAATTCTCTAATATTGGGATGAAAAAATACTTGCACATATTTACATTATATGTCCATCGAAAGCTCTGATTTTTTTGCTGAAGATGGCACCTGTTCGAAATTTCTAAGCAGAATAAAAAACGAGTTATGAGCTTTTTAGATCCATGTTCGAAGGCTTTCCTCAACTCAATACAGTATTTAGTGTATCATCTCAACTACCTGTCGATAGCGACAATTGTTGTATTGTTGACTTTCTTTGCTTTTCGTGATTGTTCAAGGCTTTTCTCAAGTCAAATCTTGAAGTAAGATTTTTGCACAAGATTGGCAAATAATACATGATTTGGCTGATGATTTTCCATTTAAACGGAACTTTAACGTAATTAATGGTTTTTGTTATTATTTATGCTGATTGAACACTTACTCATTATCCAACCAACCAGCAGATCGCCAAAATTTTTGCAGAAAGATTTCCGTAGCTGATGCATTTGGCAGTTTTTTCAACGTTGCTGTTTTTGAAGCCGCAGTCTACGTCATAATGTTTCTCAGCTTTCACCATGTAAACAAAATATCGCCAATCAAAGAATTTTCAAAAGACTTTTTTTACTGTGTTAAATAATCCAGCAACTAAATTAGGCAAATCCATAAACAGCACAAAAACTTCCATTAATTTTCCTTTTTGCACAATTTCAAACAATCACCAAATTTTATTACTTATTTTCGTAACATTTCGGATGAAACTGTTAGCGCCATTTTATGGTGACCAAAAATATCTCAGCATCTGTCGACGATATCTCTGTAATGAAAATTAATATCATATCGTTTTACAAAGTAAGGAAAGAATGGGGGAGCATCATCGAAGGTACCCCAAAACGACTTTCGCAAATTCAGTAAAATCGCACCAAGAGCCCACAATGATTGAAATTTCCCGAAATAACTAAAGCAAGTATAAGGGGATTACGAGCGCAGCTACTTTTTTTTAATCACTTCGTACTTCATTAGCCATACAGAGAAGGTTTTAGACTCCATGTTAAAAAAAAGTATCAACAGATTAATCTTTTTAAACATGAGAAGATTAATTTCATGTTTTGTAAATTTGTATATGCTTAAATATAGTGCTTTCGTTTCTAAATCAATACTACTTTGTTCTTCATACTTATTGCTATTTTAGTTTTATGGGTAAGGAAGAAACTCGATTTTTAATCACGTCAAAAAGATGTGTTTTAAATTCTTTCACTTAAAACAGAAAACAAAAGCAAGTAACGATTTTTTCTAATAATTATTACTGACCCAGGCAACGCCGGGTATTTTTGCTAGTTGTTACTAATGATGAACCTAAACCAGGGATAATAAATAATACCTGACACAAGCACATACAATTAAAAACATTATTTTCTTTCTGTTAATATTTTTAAGTTACTTTAGTAAGAGGAAAACTTTTGAATGTGAAAAAAAAAAAATTTGGTAATATTTATATATGTTCCTTGCATTAGTCAGGACTTTTTGGGAAGTCTTCTTCGTTTTTAATGTTGTTGTAAAAATCTTCACAAGCAAATCCAATGCTAATTTTACAGGTCAATGTTAAAATCTGTACCTCAGAGCCGGACCATAACCCAAGTCACATAATCACTACTTTACAGGAGGTAGGAAAAACATTTGTCTGACGAACGCAAAGGATAGGAAGCGTTTTCATTCAACACTGGCAAATAATTACAGAGGATTTTTTTTTAGAATTACGTTCGTCTAGGTCGATGTGGACTAGGAGTTTTACATACAAGGCAGTAATAAACAGAAAAGCGCAATGCTTTGAACTTACGTCAGTCTGGTTCTGAAATACAGAAATGGCAGTTATTTTCCGGGACGTGTAGTAGACCGACCGGAACACCGGATTTAGTTTGTAAACCGGGACTGTCCCGGTAAACCTGGGACGTCTGGCAAGCCTAATTTAGACCAATTTCCAGGTATCGAGAACGTAAAATGTTCTGGTACAGTTATCTGAATAGTCGACATAGCAATACTTCCGTTTTCGGATTTGTTCGACGATTTTTTTCACAACAGAAAATTTTTGGGAACACTTAAATGGTTATTTATTATTTACCGCTGCCACCATGTATTATTCGCGTGCATGTTAGAGGCGAGGAAGTACTATTATAGGTAGCTCTTAACATTTATTAGACGATTTACAATCACGCGACATAACAACAAATCCTAGAGCCTTCATAACCTTACAGTTACAGCTTAGGTCCGGTTGGTTGGCTCATAGCTTATAACGTCATCAAAGACTTTGCTTATAGCACATAAGGACTTCAATCTCTACAAACTTCCGCTAGAGAGTCGAGATTCCCTTTTTCGTAATGGCATCATCTAAAGCAGCGGTTTCCAACCTTTTTCTCTTTGCGAACCCCTTGGAACAGGCAAAAAAGTTCGCGAACCCCCTGATGTTGAAATTAATAACATGTAAGAAACAATAAAAAAACAGCATGTTTGCTTTCCATTTTTTGCAGCATTTGATTGCAATAAACAGAAATATAATTGTAAAATATCATTAAGTGCAAACATTAATAAAAAGTTAAAACTACATCTACAAGAAAAATTATAAACAAGAAGTTTTATAAACCAACTATTTTTTTAAGCATACTTTAAGTCGGGGAAAAAATCCTTAATGCGATATTTGTGGCTGTTTGACGGAACAAAGAAACTAAAAGTTTGGTTCAATGTCTGACAGTTTGAGTCTTAAATCAGGCTCTGCGTTCAATCTGCTTCGGTATTTATCTTTGAGATAAGTATAGGAGGAAAATCCTTTCTCGCACAGATATGTTGTACAAAATGGTAATAAAATTCGAATTGCTTTTTTGGACAAAACGGTATAGTCATTTCTTACACTGAGTCAGAAGTCAATTAACGAGAGCTCTTTAAAGGTAGTTTTCAATGAATTATCACAGGATAACTCGATGAGCATTTCCTTTTCAGGTAATGTCAGGGTGTTCTCTAAGCATGGATTTCCTTCAAAAGGATTGCGTATCCAGTTGTTTGAGAGAGGGACGTTACGCCTATTAGGAAAATACTCGTCAAAAGTTAGTTCAAGATGTTGCAGATGTTCACATACATTCCTTTTAACGCTTTCATCAAGTTTCATTGAGTTTTCTGATAAAAAACTACTAAGAGAAGTGAAACAAGAAAACTCACCCATTTCCAGGCATTGGATCCAGAAATTCAATTTTTTTTACCATAGCTTCAATTTTATCATATACAACGAAAATATTAACAACTGCACCTTGCAAGAATAGATTTAATTCATTTAATTTTGAAAAGATGTCAGCTAAATATGCAAGCCTTTGCATCCAAAGAGGATCGAATATGCAAGTGGACAAGTTAAATGGATGATCAACAAAAAATGCTTGGACTTCTGACTTCAATTCAAATAAGCGTGACAAAATTTTGCCACGGGAAAGCCATCTAACTTCTGTGTGAAGAAGTAAAGTAACATGAAGGCTTCCCAATTCCTCACAAAGCGCGTGAAATAGACGGCAGTTTGTGGCACGTGATTTTATGAAATTTACAATTTTTACCGCATCATTCAAAGTAGCGAATAATTCTGCGGGAATACGCTTACATGCTAATGCTTGTCTATGAATGCAGCAATGAGTCCATTCAATTTTCTCGTTGATCTTCTTTACTCGCACCACAAAGCCAACAAATTTTCCTGTCATTGATTTTGCACCATCCGTGCACACACCCACACACAAAGACCAATCTATTCCATTTTCTTCAAAGTAACTGTTGACCAGTTCGAAAATTGCTTCTCCAGTTGTGTTGGTTTTCAAAGGTTTTGCAAATAGTACATCTTCTTTAATTGTATCGTTAAAAATATACCTAACATAGACAAGTAATATTGCAGCTTTTGCTACATCAGTCGACTCATCAAGCTGGATCGCATAATTATTCTCTTTTATTCTATTCACAAGTTTTTTCTCCACATTACTTGCCAAATCCCCGCCACAGCTTAATACAACGTTTCTGCATGGCGCCTCGCAATAAAGAAGGAAGGATATCTCTTTTTGTTGTCTATCGAAAAAAAATGAGAAAATTTCTTTTTAACCAAGATTATAAAACCGCTGAAAGATTTTTTTTTTTTTTTTGAGCTTAATACAAGAGTCTGGCGCGTTTTCAAATTAAAAAAAATTTAATAACTATGTGTGCAAATTGAATATTTTATAATTTTTTACCAAACTAGGAAAAATCCGCCATTGCACCGAAATTTTCGCGAACCCCCTTCCTGCACCTCGCGAACCATCGGTTGGGAATCTCTGATCTAAAGAAAGTATTTCGTTTTTGAAACTTCTTGAAAAAATTCTCGGAGTCTCCGTACTTCAACTTTTCCTATAACCATAACGTCCTCAAACGGCCTACAATTACGTTTTTATGACGTTAATTTCGAAAATATACCGTGTAAGAGCTTAGAGTCCCATCCCGTCCTCTAACTTCATCAAAAGTAGCCTACAATTGCGAATTTATGACGTTAATTTCTTATAATTCCAGGAGTGTGTCTACTATCGCCTTCCACATGATTCAAGATCACTTAAATTTAATTTTTAGTGCTTCAAATTGAAATTAAAAATTTCCGGTTAAGAGTCTCTCAACGCGCATTCTCGTCATTAAAAATAACCTATTATTGTGTTTTTTAGACTTTAATTTCGGAACATTTTTCGGGGGAGAATACTCAATCCTTTTATTTCGACATCATTAAAGCTCGTCTAAAATTTCGTTTTTGGACTTTCAATTTCGAAAAATTTTCTGGGGGAGTCTCCGAACCCTAACTCTTCTCCTAGTGTGATTAAAGATGACGTTAATTTCAAAAATTTCCCCTGTTGTGTCTGAATCTTTTCTGAAGGGTTAAAGAAGCATAGTTTAAAAAGAGTCCTGTTACAAAGATCATTTTTAGAGACCAAAACAAACAAACAAACGAAAAAAAAAGTTTCTTGAGGATTTAATTTCTGAGGAATTAAATTTCTACTATTTATATTTTAACTCTAAAGGCAAAATGCATTATTTGATCAAGAAGCAATAACATAAACTTCTCAAAGATTTCATAGCCGGAAATACAATTATGATTTTGTTCTGTATCTTTTTTCTTTGTTATCTAGTTTTTCAACAGCGTTTTTCTTTTGTTGTCTATTTTAGGAAGATGTTTATGACACGAAATAAATAGCCAGTTCGACATGTTCAAGAAAGGAAAAACTTACAACTTAAAAAGTGGATGTGTGACTACGCTGTCCACGCAAGACATTTTGAAGTCTACTAGCATCAATGATCTGAACTTTGAGAATCGAAAGGAAACCGCAAGAACATGCAATCGGAATTTGAAACCATTCTTAGGAGCCTTTTACACAGCATTATGCTCCATCACCATCACATTGACTTCAGTTTTTGTCAAAAAATTAACGTATATAAATTCTGGTGAACTTTCTTTGATTCGAAATGTCGGCGTTTTTGTTTTCAACATACCCATCGCATTATATGTTGTGAAGGACATCCTAGGGCGCAAAAAAGATCGGCCGTTGCTCATCATTCGAGGATTCCTTGGTTCAACCGCTTTATATCTCAACCTGTTGGCTTTCCGATACCTACCACTTGCCGAAGCTGCCACTATTATGTCCACCACGCCTGCAACGGTGTCTATCAGCGCTCGTTTATACCTAAAAGAACCCTGTGGATATGTGCAGAGCTGTGCCCTGGTGATAACAGCAATCGGTGTGCTGATTTCTGTCCGAATACCTGAATTGCTCAAAAATAGATCCGAAGTTGAGTTTAGCTCAGTTTACATAACCGGACTAGGATGTGCGATAGGATGTGTACTTATACTGTCATTCACTTTTGTGACCTTAAGGAAGATGAAGGATGTTCATTATTCCGTAATAATGATCTACTTCGGGTGGACAGGCGTTCTGGTCAATGGGACATTGACCGGTGTCTTTGGATCCTATGATCTACCCCGTTGCGGATGGGATCCAGTACAAATGTGCCTAATCGGTGTACTGGGGTTTATAGGTCACGTCTCCCTTACCCTAGCTATTCAGGCAGAGGCAGCTGGCATAGTGTCCATCATGAAGGCGTCTTTAGACATTATAGTTGCGATGGTGTTTCAGGTCATTTTCTTCGGCCTAGCTCCCGACATGTACAACATCTTTGGGGCAGGTTTAGTTTTGACGTCAGTGTCAATACTAGGATTAAGAAAATGGATCTCGACTTTGCCAGAAGATGCAGAGCTTCATGAGAAGTTAAGATATTTATTATTGTAAAAACATTTGTTATATTAACTTCTTCGAATATACAAAATAAGACATTTCTTCAAGTTAGCAGGAAATTCCTGACAGCCAATGCTAACTAAGCAGAAACTCTTGACGAACTATACCGAAGAAATACAGCAAAAAGCGATTTTGAAGCTCTAAGTGATCGTACTTTTTAAAAAGTTTTTAACTTTAATAAGTCTTATTGTTTACTTTTTAGTTAGATTTAAGGATAAATTTGGCGAGAAGTACAGCTCGTCTTCGTATATGTATACTTTGTATTCAATTGTAGAATATTCTCCAAAACAAGTAATATTTACAATTGGGGTAAACAATTATCAAACTTATCTTTGAAAAAATTTCGTTCATTTAATTAAAAAAAAATGTTTGTTACTATACAACTTGCAGTTTTATATTTTAAAGCATAAAGAATTAATATCTGCGTTTATTTCAAATATACCAGTGTTGGGCATTAATCAACTAAATCCTCTATCGACTAAAGTAATCTGACTCCCATTTAGTTCAGACTAATATTTTAAAAATTTAATTCAATTGCAGACGAAGATTAACGTTAGTTTAAACTAACTCGTTAGTTGACTAAAAAAACTAATTTAGTTCAGATTGATTTAGTTCAGATTAAAGTAATCAGATTGAATTTAGTCAAACTAATTTAATCAGATTGATTTAGTCAACTAAAGTAATCAGATTAAATTTCGTCAGATTAAAATTTATACTGAATCTAATCACATTGAAATAAATCTACACTGTTAAAACTACAGATTGCGTTTGGATTCTTTAAGGGGTTCCTTTCTCTTCTCCCCCCCCCCAAATAAATATTAAGAAGCTCCTTATGTGTTACGGGGGGGGCATTGGGGGGTTGGGGGGCTGCCCCCCTTACCGATTTAAGACCTTAAAAAATCAATAATTTTTAAAAACACCCCCTTTGGACTGACGCAGTTTGCGACATGACCCACACTACCCCCCCCCCCATTTGGTACACAATACTGCTTTTGGTCTTCCTTATCTTTATCTTCTTTATCTTTACTAATAATAAAGCTGAAAGTCTCTCTGTCGGGAGGATGTCTGTAGGATGTCAGGATCTCTGTGACGCGCACAGCGCCTAGACCGTTCGGCCGATTTTCATGAAATTTGGCACAAAGTTAGTTTGTAGCATGGGGGTGTGCACCTCGAAGCGATTTTTCGAAAATTCGATTTTATGAATTTTCTATTAAAATTTTAAGCCCTGTACACATAATCTTTACTAATAATAAAGCTGAAATTCTCTCTGTCCGGAGGATGTCTGTAGGATGTCTGGATGTCTGGATCTCTGTGACGCGCATAGCGCCTAGACCGTTCGGCCGATTTTCATGAAATTTGGCGCAAAGTTAATTTGTTGCATAGTGGTGTGCACCTCGAAGCGATTTTTCGAAAATTCGATTTTGTTCCTTTTCTATTCCAATTTCAAGCCCATTTTTCACAGAAATTTAATAAAATGGGAAAGAATTTGTTCTGAAAATTATCTTTCTTTATCTTTCTTTTCTTTTACTTCTTTATCTTTCTCCTTTTCCTTTCTTTTTAAACAACAAACCTGAAAGGCTCTCTGTATGGATGTCTGGATCTCTGTGACGCGCATAGCGCCTAGACCGTTTGGCCGATTTTCATGAAATTTGGCACAAAGATAGTTTGTAGCATGGGGGTGTGCACCTCGAAGCGATTTTTCGAAAATTCGATTTTATGAATTTTCTATTAAAATTTTAAGCCCTTTACACATAATCTTTACTAATAATAAAGCTGAAATTCTCTCTGTCCGGAGGATGTCTGGATGTCTGTAGGATGTCTGGATGTCTGGATCTCTGTGACGCGCATAGCGCCTAGACCGTTCGGCCGATTTTCATGAAATTTGGCGCAAAGTTAGTTTGTTGCATAGTGGTGTGCACCTCGAAGCGATTTTTCGAAAATTCGATTTTCTTCTTTTTCTATTCCAATTTTAAGCCCATTTTTCACAGAAATTTAATGAAATGGGAAAGAATTTGTTCTGAAAATTTTCTTTCTTTATCTTTCTTTTCTTTACTTCTTTATCTTTCTCCTTTTCCTTTCTTTTTAAACAACAAACCTGAAAGTCTCTCTGTATGGATGTTTGGATCTCTGTGACGCGCATAGCGCCTAGACCGTTCAGCCGATTTTCATGAAATTTGACACACAATTAGTTTGAAGCATGGGGGTGTGCACCTCGAAGCGATTTTTCAAAAATTCGATTTTATTAATTTTCTATTAAAATTTTAAGCCCTTTTTCACATAATCTTTACTAATAATAAAGCTGAAAGTCTATTTGTCTGGAGGATGTCTGGATGTCTGAATCTCTGTGACGCGCATAGCGCTTAGACTGTTCGGCCGATTTTCATGAAATTTGGCAAAGTTAGTTTGTATCATGGGGGTGTGCACCTCGAAGCGATTTTTCGAAAATTCGATGTGGTTCTTTTTCTATTCCGATTTTAGGAACAAAATTATCATAAGATGGACGAGATTACCATAACGTGGAACCATAACATGGGCATAAGCCAATTGGCGATAAAATTCACCATACATTATTTGTAAATATACAGGCGGACCAAAAGACCTTTTAATTTTCTATTACGGGCAAAGCCGTGCGGGTACCACTAGTACTGGAATAAAGGCTTGATTTTTTTCATATCCAGATAGCCGATGCCTATTCCCTATTGCAGTTACTTATATGAGGGGATGCCCCCCTCTCAAAAAGAAATTCACTCCACTCAAATTATGGGGGCTGGTTAAAAACGCGAAAATTTTCCAAAAACAAACCTTAAAATTTTGAAGTCTGCGCCACTTGCCCCACTAACCCCCCCCCCCCCCCCTGTAGGCCACACCGCTTCTGATCTTATTCGAATAAAATGCTTGAATTTTTTTATCCAGATGGCCGATGCTTGTTCTGTTTCAAAGTAACTTATTTAAGGGGATACCCCCCTTAGATTGAACCCCCCCTCAAATTACGGGGGAAGGGGGCTCCCCCAAAAAAACATAAGTACAATTTTTTTTTCAAAAACAAGCGCTAAAAATTTTAAGTTTGAACCAACCTCTCCACTGACCACGCCCCCCCCCTCCCATAGACCACACTGCTTCTGATCTTATTGGAATAAAGTGCTTGATTTTTTTTTATCCAGACGGCTTATGCATGTTCTCTTTCAGAGTAACTTGCGTAAGGGGATACACCCTTTTAAATAGAAACCCCCGCAAATTACGGGGGGTTCCCCCCACCCCCAAAAAACTCATTAAAACACGAAAATTTTTAAAAAACAAACCTTAAAAATTCGAAGTTTGCGCACCCCGCCCCACTACCCCCCCCCCCCATAGGTCACACTGCTTCTGATCTTATTAGAATAAAATGCTTGAATTTTTTTTATCCAGATGGCCAATGCCTGTTCTGTTTCAGAGAAACTTAAGTAAGGAGATACCTCCCTTAAATAGAAACTGCCCTCAAGTTATGGGGGGTGGGGGATTCTCCCCCCTCCAAAACATTGTAAACGCTAAAATTTTTCAAAAACAAGCCCTAAAAATTTTACGCCACCCGCTATACTGACCACGCCCCCCCCCCCCCCCGTAGACCACACTGCTTCTGGTTTTATTGGAATAAAATGCTTGAAGTTTTTTAATCCAGATGGCTGATGCATGGTCTGTTTCTGAGTAACTTACGTAAGGGGATACCCCTCCTTAAATAAGAAAGTCCCTCATATTCTGGGGGGCTCAACCACCTTCAAAAACCTATTAAAAACACGAAAATTTTTCAAAAACAAACCTTTCAAATTTGAAGTCGGCGCCAAGGACCCCATTAGTCCGGATCACCGGATAATCCGGCTCGATTGATTTGACCGATTTCCCTTTACATTTAAAGAGCGATCGTCAAAATTCCATAATAATTATTTATTTAATTCTCTCACGGGCAAGACCGTGTTATGTCGTTGATTGAGTTCCCTTTTCTTCGCAATGCAACTTTGAATCAATTTGTTTTACTCGATAGGGAAAAAATTGAACTGTCACAGGAGAAGATTACAGACTTTGTAGACATGTTTACTGTTTATTTGTAATTCTATGTGTTTCCTTTTAAGGTGATTTTCAGTGAGTATGTTTTATTTTGTTTTGTTTTTTTCATTCTCCGGATTTTCGATGTTCCGGAATGGGTCGGATTCCAATTAATTCGAATTGTCGAGGTTCTACTGTAATGCCCCCCCCCCCAAAAAAAAAAAAAATTCAAAAAGATTATTACATTTTCTCATGGTTTCGATACTTTTTTTGTATTTTTCAAGCAAACGTTCAAAATTTTCCCCGCGGTGTGGGGGGGGGGGAGCGGGTCCTGACCTTCATGACCCCTCTTTGTATCTGCAATTGACATACACTTGGACATAAAAACATACATCTGTACACCAATATACTCGGGATAATAAGTTACACTTATATACTCGTATATAAACGTATTTACTTGTGTTTGCACGTACTTTGATGTACATACAAGTGGCAAATACAAAATTAGTGTGTAAACGTATATACTCCGATTAACACGTTTACGCACATACTCGTATATACACGTAATTACTCGTACATAAACGCATTAACTCGTGTATGCATCATAAATATGTATTTTAACTTACAAATACAAATGCACGTCTGTACACGAGTATACTCGGGTTAAACATGTATCTACACGCATATTCTCGTCTGTACACGTACATACTCGAAAATACAAGTATTTTTTCTTATATGCACGCATGAATATATATATATACACATTTAAAAGCTAATTTACCTCTGTACACGAGTACACTTGGGGTAACACGTATCTATACGCATATTCTCGTGTGTACAAGTACACACTCGTATATACACGTATTTTCTCGTGCAAAAATGCATAAATATGCATATACGCGTAGAAATACAAATGTACCATTGTACACGAGTATAATCAGATTAAACAAGTATCTATACGTCTTTTCTCGTGTGGAAACGCACTTACTCGTTTGTACACGTATTTTCTCGTATATGCATGCATAAATATGTATATAAACGTTTAAATACAAATTTACCTTTGTACGCGAGTTTAGTCGGGTTAACACGTATCCATACACAAATTCTAGTATGTACACGAACATACTCATATATACAAGTATTTACTCGTGTTTGCACACATAAATAAGTATACAGGATGTATCAGTACAGCGTTTACATACTTTCAGGGCAGATACAGTGCACCTAGACGCGATAGTGACGACACAAAGCGTAAGACAGGGCACGATTAAGAGGAGAAAACATGTTTATTATTTTTAATACAGCAAAAATACTGGTAAGATTTATCTGGTGCATACAACAGATGTTGCTACGTAAACCGAAGCATCAGATGACGGTGCATGCGCACACGTGGTTTTTGTTCCACTAGGAAGTCCGGGACCCGCCCGATATTTTTGCTAAATTTCGATATTACAGGCGGGGTCGTAATTTCGAACACCTTCTTTGATGATGATCGTTGGTCCCTTAATTTTCTTTTTCCTTAGTTTTTTGCTGTACTAAAGATTCTGAACATGTTCTCTTCTCTTATTCGTGTTTTGTCTTTTTGGTGATTGGTGTTGTCACTACCGCGCCAGGAAAGTGTTTCCGACCATGCATTGCTATGTGTTTCCCCTCGTCTAGGTGTACTCTATCTGCCCTGAAAGTCTGTAAGCGCTGTACTGATAAACATTGTGTACACTTAGAAGTTTGAATATAAATCCGTGCATTAATAGACTCGGGAAATACGTATTTATACGTAAAATTTCGTGTTTACACTTACGAACTCGTATATACACGTATTTACTTCTGTTTGCACGTAGAGATACAAAATTCCTGTAGACATGAATATACTCAGGTTAACACGTACAGCTCCGTATATACACGTACACACTCGTATATACACGTACTTACTCGTATATACACGTACTTACTCGTATATACACGTACTAACTCGTGTATGCACGCATAAATATGTATTTTAACCAAAAATACAAATGTACCTCTCTACTCGAGTATACTCGGGTTAAACACGTATCTATACGCATATTCTTGTGTGTGCACGTACATACTCGTATATACTTGTATTTTCTCATGTATGCACGCATAAAAATGTATATGCAATCTTAAATACAAATGTACCTCTACACACGAGTATACTCGGTGTAACATTTATCTATACGCATATTCTCGTGTAAATACAACGACCTCTACACACGAGTATACTCGGTGTAACATTTATCTATACGCATATACTCGTGTGAATACTTACATACACGTATTCTCTTATATGCACGCATAAATATGTATATACAAAGCAAATTTCTCTGTACACGAGTATATTCGGGGTAACAAGTATCTATACACATATTCTCTCGTGTGTTCACGTACATACTCGTTTATACACGCATTTATTTATGTATAAACGCACAAATATGCATATACACATAGAAATACAAATGTACCATTGTACACGAGTATACTCGGGCTAAAAAAAAAACCTAGACATCTATTCTTGCTTGTACACGAACTTACTCGAATATACACGTATTTTCTCGTATTTGCATGCATAAATATGTATATATACGTTTAAATACAAATTTACCTCTGTTCACGAGTATACTCAGATTAACACGTATCCATACATATATTCCTTTGTTTACACGTATATACTCGTGTATACATGTATTTACTCGTGTATGCACAAATAAATTTGTACATACACTTAGAAATTAAACATATCTCCGTGCACGAATATACTCGGGATAACACGTATTTATACGTATAAACTCGTGTTTACAAATATGTATCGTATATACACATATTTACTTATGTTCACACGTACTTGTAGGTATATACACGTAGAAATACAAAATTCCTGTATACACGAATATCGTCGAGTCAACACGTATATACACGTATATGCACAAAAATACTCGTATATACACGTACTTACTCGTATGTACACGTATAACTCGTGTATGCACGCAAAAATATGTATTTTAACGTACAAGTACAAATTTACCTCTGTACACGAGTATACTCGGGTTAAAAACGCATCTATACGCATATTCTCGTGCGTACATGAACTTACTCGTATATACTTGTCTTTTCTCGTATATGCACGCAAAAAAGTGCATGTACTAGATAAAATACGAATTCACCTCTGTACACGAGTATACTCGGGTTAACACGTATCTATATGCATATTCTCGTGTGTACTCGAACATTCTTGTATATACACGTACTTTATATGCACGCTTAAATATGTATATAAACGTAGAAATACAAATGTACCTCTTTACACGAGTATACTCGGGGTAACACATATCTATACGCATATTCTCATGTGTACACGTATATACACGTATCTTCGCTTGTGTGCACGCATAAATATGTATATACACAATTAAAAGCAAATTTACCTCTGTACACGAGTATACTCGGGGTAACACGTATCTATACGCATAATCGTGTGTACACGTACATACTCGTATATATACGTATTTACTCGTTTATAAACGCATAAATATGCACATACACTTAGAAATACAAATGTGCCATGTTACACGAGTATACTCGGGTTAAGCACGTATCTATAAGCCTATTATCATGTGTGCACGTACTTACTCGTATATACACGTATTTTCTCGTATATGCCTGCATAAATATGTATATACACGTTTAAATAGAAATTTACCTCTGTACACGAGTATACTCTGGTTAACACGTATCTATATGCATATTCTCGTGTGTACTCGAACATACTTGTATATACACGTACTTTCTCGTATATGCACGCTTAAATATGTATATAAACGTAGAAATACAAATGTACCTCTTTACACGAGTATACTCGGGGTAACACTATCTATACGCATATTCTCATGTGTACACGTATATACACGTATCTTCGCTTGTGTGCACGCATAAATATGTATATACACAATTAAAAGCAAATTTACCTCTGTACACGAGTATACTCGGGGTAACACGTATCTCTACGCATAATCGTGTGTACACGTACATACTCGTATATACACGTATTTACTCGTTTATAAACGCATAAATATGCACATACACTTAGAAATACAAATGTGCCATGTTACACGAGTATACTCGGGTTAAACACGTATCTATAAGCCTATTATCATGTGTGAACGTACTTACTCGTATATACACGTATTTTCTCGTATATGCCTGCATAAATATGTATATACACGTTTAAATAGAAATTTACCTCTGTACACGAGTATACTCGGGTTAACACGTATCTATATGCATATTCTCGTGTGTACTCGAACATTCTTGTATATACACGTACTTTATATGCACGCTTAAATATGTATATAAACGTAGAAATACAAATGTACCTCTTTACACGAGTATACTCGGGGTAACACATATCTATACGCATATTCTCATGTGTACACGTATATACACGTATCTTCGCTTGTGTGCACGCATAAATATGTATATACACAATTAAAAGCAAATTTACCTCTGTACACGAGTATACTCGGGGTAACACGTATCTATACGCATAATCGTTTGTACACGTACATACTCGTATATACACGTATTTACTCGTTTATAAACGCATAAATATGCACATACACTTAGAAATACAAATGTGCCATGTTACACGAGTATACTCGGGTTAAGCACGTATCTATAAGCCTATTATCATGTGTGCACGTACTTACTCGTATATACACGTATTTTCTCGTATATGCCTGCATAAATATGTATATACACGTTTAAATAGAAATTTACCTCTGTACACGAGTATACTCGGGTTAACACGTATCTATATGCATATTCTCGTGTGTACTCGAACATACTTGTATATACACGTACTTTCTCGTATATGCACGCTTAAATATGTATATAAACGTAGAAATACAAATGTACCTCTTTACACGAGTATACTCGGGGTAACACATATCTATACGCATATTCTCATGTGTACACGTATATACACGTATCTTCGCTTGTGTGCACGCATAAATATGTATATACACAATTAAAAGCAAATTTACCTCTGTACACGAGTATACTCGGGGTAACACGTATCTCTACGCATAATCGTGTGTACACGTACATACTCGTATATACACGTATTTACTCGTTCATAAACGCATAAATATGCACATACACTTAGAAATACAAATGTGCCATGTTACACGAGTATACTCGGGTTAAACACGTATCTATAAGCCTATTATCATGTGTGCACGTACTTACTCGTATATACACGTATTTTCTCGTATATGCCTGCATAAATATGTATATACACGTTTAAATAGAAATTTACCTCTGTACACGAGTATACTCGGGTTAACACGTATCTATATGCATATTCTCGTGTGTACTCGAACATACTTGTATATACACGTACTTTCTCGTATATGCACGCTTAAATATGTATATAAACGTAGAAATACAAATGTACCTCTTTACACGAGTATACTCGGGGTAACACATAGCTATACGCATATTCTCATGTGTACACGTATATACACGTATCTTCGCTTGTGTGCACGCATAAATATGTATATACACAATTAAAAGCAAATTTACCTCTGTACACGAGTATACTCGGGGTAACACGTATCTCTACGCATAATCGTGTGTACACGTACATACTCGTATATACACGTATTTACTCGTTTATAAACGCATAAATATGCACATACACTTAGAAATACAAATGTGCCATGTTACACGAGTATACTCGGGTTAAACACGTATCTATAAGCCTATTATCATGTGTGCACGTACTTACTCGTATATACACGTATTTTCTCGTATATGCCTGCATAAATATGTATATACACGTTTAAATAGACATTTACCTCTGTACACGAGTATACTCGGGTTAACACGTATCTATATGCATATTCTCGTGTGTACTCGAACATACTTGTATATACACGTACTTTCTCGTATATGCACGCTTAAATATGTATATAAACGTAGAAATACAAATGTACCTCTTTACACGAGTATACTCGGGGTAACACATATCTATACGCATATTCTCATGTGTACACGTATATACACGTATCTTCGCTTGTGTGCACGCATAAATATGTATATACACAATTAAAAGCAAATTTACCTCTGTACACGAGTATACTCGGGGTAACACGTATCTCTACGCATAATCGTGTGTACACGTACATACTCGTATATACACGTATTTACTCGTTCATAAACGCATAAATATGCACATACACTTAGAAATACAAATGTGCCATGTTACACGAGTATACTCGGGTTAAACACGTATCTATAAGCCTATTATCATGTGTGCACGTACTTACTCGTATATACACGTATTTTCTCGTATATGCCTGCATAAATATGTATATACACGTTTAAATAGAAATTTACCTCTGTACACGAGTATACTCGGGTTAACACGTATCTATATGCATATTCTCGTGTGTACTCGAACATACTTGTATATACACGTACTTTCTCGTATATGCACGCTTAAATATGTATATAAACGTAGAAATACAAATGTACCTCTTTACACGAGTATACTCGGGGTAACACATAGCTATACGCATATTCTCATGTGTACACGTATATACACGTATCTTCGCTTGTGTGCACGCATAAATATGTATATACACAATTAAAAGCAAATTTACCTCTGTACACGAGTATACTCGGGGTAACACGTATCTCTACGCATAATCGTGTGTACACGTACATACTCGTATATACACGTATTTACTCGTTTATAAACGCATAAATATGCACATACACTTAGAAATACAAATGTGCCATGTTACACGAGTATACTCGGGTTAAACACGTATCTATAAGCCTATTATCATGTGTGCACGTACTTACTCGTATATACACGTATTTTCTCGTATATGCCTGCATAAATATGTATATACACGTTTAAATAGACATTTACCTCTGTACACGAGTATACTCGGGTTAACACGTATCTATATGCATATTCTCGTGTGTACTCGAACATACTTGTATATACACGTACTTTCTCGTTTATGCACGCTTAAATATGTATATAAACGTAGAAATACAAATGTACCTCTTTACACGAGTATACTCGGGGTAACACATAGCTATACGCATATTCTCATGTGTACACGTATATACACGTATCTTCGCTTGTGTGCACGCATAAATATGTATATACACAATTAAAAGCAAATTTACCTCTGTACACGAGTATACTCGGGGTAACACGTATCTCTACGCATAATCGTGTGTACACGTACATACTCGTATATACACGTATTTACTCGTTTATAAACGCATAAATATGCACATACACTTAGAAATACAAATGTGCCATGTTACACGAGTATACTCGGGTTAAACACGTATCTATAAGCCTATTATCATGTGTGCACGTACTTACTCGTATATACACGTATTTTCTCGTATATGCCTGCATAAATATGTATATACACGTTTAAATAGAAATTTACCTCTGTACACGAGTATACTCGGGTTAACACGTATCTATATGCATATTCTCGTGTGTACTCGAACATACTTGTATATACACGTACTTTCTCGTATATGCACGCTTAAATATGTATATAAACGTAGAAATACAAATGTAACTCTTTACACGAGTATACTCGGGGTAACACATAGCTATACGCATATTCTCATGTGTACACGTATATACACGTATCTTCGCTTGTGTGCACGCATAAATATGTATATACACAATTAAAAGCAAATTTACCTCTGTACACGAGTATACTCGGGGTAACACGTATCTCTACGCATAATCGTGTGTACACGTACATACTCGTATATACACGTATTTACTCGTTTATAAACGCATAAATATGCACATACACTTAGAAATACAAATGTGCCATGTTACACGAGTATACTCGGGTTAAACACGTATCTATAAGCCTATTATCATGTGTGCACGTACTTACTCGTATATACACGTATTTTCTCGTATATGCATGCATAAATATGTATATACACGTTTAAATAGAAATTAACCTCTGTACACGAGTATACTCGGGTTAACACGTATCTATATGCATATTCTCATGTGTACTCGAACATTCTTGTATATACACGTACTTTCTCGTATATGCACGCTTAAATATGTATATAAACGTAGAAATACAAATGTACCTCTTTACACGAGTATACTCGGGGCAACACATATCTATACGCATATTCTCATGTGTACACGTATATACACGTATCTTCGCTTGTGTGCACGCATAAATATGTATATACACAATTAAAAGCAAATTTACCTCTGTACACGAGTATACTCGGGGTAACACGTATCTATACGCATAATCGTGTGTACACGTACATACTCGTATATACACGTATTTACTCGCTTATAAACGCATAAATATGCACATACACGTAGAAATACAAATGTGCCATCTTACACGAGTATACTCGTGTTAAACACGTATCTATAAGCCTATTGTCGTGTGTGCACGTACTTACTCGTATATACACGTATTTTCTCGTATATGCCTGCATAAATATGTATATACACGTTTAAATAGAAATGTACCTCTTTACACGAGTAAATTCGGGGTAACACATATCTATAAGCATATTCTCGTGTGTGCACGAACATACTTGTATATACACGTACTTTCTCGTATACGCGCGCTGGAATATGACGTAGAAATACAAATGTACCATTTTACACGAGTATACTCGGGGTAACACGTATCTAAACGCATATTCTTATGTGTACACGTACATACTCTTATATACAGGTACATACCCGTATATACACGTATTTACTGGTGTATGCACACATAAATATGTATATTTACTTAAAATTTCAAATATACCTCCGTACACGAACATACGCGGGATAACACGTTTATATACGTATATACCCGCACGTAGTCGTATGTACACGCATTAACTCGTGTATGCTTGCATAAATATATATATACACGAAGAAATACAAATGTGCCTCTGTTCATGTGATATTTATATTTTACGAATTTAATCTGAATTAAAAAAGTAATCAAATCAATTTGATTACTTTTAATCTGATTACTTTTAGTCTGACTAAATTCAATCTGATTAATTTAATCTGAACTAAATCAATCTGAACTAAATTAGTTTTTTTAGTCAACTAACGAGTTAGTTTAAACTAACGTTAATCTTCGTCTGCAATTGAATTAAATTTTTAAAATATTAGTCTGAACTAAATGGGAGTCAGATTACTTTAGTCAACTAATCAATCAATTACAAATTTAGTTGATTTTTTTAGTTGATGCCCAACACTGATAGATACATAAGTGACTACATAGATACATAGGTACATACATAGATACATAGGTACATACATAGATACATAGGTACATACATAGATACATAAGTACATTCATAGATACATAGGTACATACATAGATACATACGCTCAGTTTTTAAATATATGAGATGTTTTTTCCATGTACGCCATGCTATTCGAAGTCCAATTAACAAACAATGCTCGTTGGAAACTGCAGTGGGTGTCCTAGCTCTCTCTTTTTTGGGGGGGAGGGAGGCGAAAAGAGGGGTTCTTATTTTTAGGAATTTTACTGTTATCATTATTTTAATTGACAAAGTTATTTTGTGCCACTAAATTTTCGCAAGCTTGACTACAACTATTACAGTTTTGCACTTAGTGAAATATACAGGGTTGGCATAAAAGAACATCCCGGTATTAAAAATTTATATTTCATAAACTATTATACTTACCATGATAAATGATACATAAAAATAAATTGTCCAAGCTTTTTGAACGTAATAGCTACTTAAACGTGCACGTCCCGCACTAGCGCAGCCAGAAATTCCTTCGGGAAGAGTTTTTTTGGTTACAACAGTGCTTACACGTGAATTAACTACTGTGTTAGGATTGGCAACCTTTTTGCGTTGACCAGTCAAATCCCCAAACCAAACAACATGTGATTTTTTTTTTCATGAAGTTTCGTCAAAGACAGTGTTTATACACCACCATTGCCTACAACAGTGCAAGAACTGAAAGTGTGGCATTACGTGCAGCATTACGAAAAATTGACAGTGAAACACTCCAAAATGTATGTTATGAATGTATGTCGCGTTACAAAAGGCGCACACATCGAACATTTGTGAGTGAAAAAAAAAATACTACCACAGTTTATATTTATTTTTATGTATCATTTATAGGGCTAAGTGTAATAGTTTATTAAATATAAATTTTTAAAACCGGGATATTTTTTTATACTAACCCTGTACTTTCTATAAAAAAATTTGTGTTTTGAGAAATATTTGCAAAAATGGTTTGGTACTGTTTTTTGACATCAATTAAATAAAATCTCTTAAATAAAAACATGTAATGGTACTTATGCATAACATGCTACAAGGGGGTGACATTTTTGGCAGGGCGGAAATTCTCAATTCGCCGAATGGAGCTATGGAACTCCAAATTGGAATGAAGACAATTTCCCGAATGGAATTCCAATTTTTTCAACCGATGATAATTTTGCCGAATCGTCAGACAATATTTGCCAATTAAGGAAATTTTTGGGAGATAACAGTGACCTCCCGTGACCTCACATAGGGACACTTCTGATTTTTATTCAGTCCATGCATCGTTATTACCAACAAATTTCATGGAAGAGCAATATCAATGCATCAGTAAAAATCTACCAACTTTTCACAGTAACCTACGGAACAACGTGGGCACCGTATTTGGTAACAAGAATTTTAAAGCAGTTTCGCCGGTGATGAAGGTATATAAATTTTCCATCAGCATCATTTGTCATCTCAACAGACTTCTACATGGATGATGTGTTCACGAGAGATGAAGAATTAGGATAAGCCAAACAACATCAAATCGCACGTATTTATTTCTCAGAAAAGGCGGGAAAAGCCACAACAACTTTGCCAAACCTCTTTGTACAATTTTCTTGAACTACAAGTTGTCCAATCGAAGTACCTCCAACAGCACACTAGGAATACTTTAGAAACCGCAAACGGACCATTTTGCTTTCAAAATAAGCATCAATTTAGGAAACCAAATACATCAAGCGATCTGCGCTATCAGACATTGCATGAGTTTTCTACCATTTAAGATGATAAAGGTCCGATGTCTTCAATGGCAAAAATATTTATGCAAAAATTATTTATATTGAAAACGGATAAGAACCAACCTGTTCCTTCTCCAGAAAATCATGAACGAGAATATTTTGTGGAGAATTTGTAGGCTTAAACAATAGAGATGTTAACAGATTCGTATAAGCAGAGAAATCTGAAGTTATAGAAATTCACGAAGTTTTGAATGCATCGGCAAAGGTCTATGGAGCTGCTCTCTACATCACATGTACCTCTCAAAAAAATTTCAAAGTAGCTATTTTGTACAGTAAATGAAGAGTAACTCCTCTAAAACCTATTACTATTCCTCGTCTTGTGCAGAGCGTTGCTCTTTTATTATTGGAGCCAACTTCGAAGAAAAGTCTTTGAAATTGCTGCTAAACAGCATTCATTTATACTGCCGAGGACAGGTAAAAAGCAATAACTGCAATTTTTTCTTTTTTTTTCTTTTTTGCATTTTTATTATTTATTGTACGTCAGCTTTACTGTACAAGCTTGCTTATTTGGTTTCCGCTGGGGAAAAAAGTGTGAAAAAAACATCAAATTCCAACGTTTTCATGTTGTTAGAAAAGAGTTGTTCCCTTCAGTCAAATGTAGTGTACTTTTAGTCACTGAAATTTTTTAAATGTCCGATTTTGCAAACAAGGCGTGGTCTTTATGACATCACAAATGATGCTCTTTGGCGCATTTTGTATCGCGTTTTTACGTCATGATAATCACGAAGCGAATTAAACACTGCGCTCTACGCTTGCTATCAACCCTATCGTTGCCAATACATGTGAGTAAAAATGCGAATTAAATATTTTGCTCTGTGAATGGCAACACAGAAAGGCATTTCATCATTTGTGATGTCATCGGCAAGAAATTTAAACAATGAAAGCTAACCGATTTAAGTATTTTTTAAAAAATATTAAACTTAAACAAATTATTTAAAAAATGGTTAGATCTAATGTTTTTAAGCATGTTCTTTCGGGAAAAAATACTTTTAAAATCTTGGAAACGACTCCATTGATTCTTAAGCGCGTTTCTTCAAATATCACGAAAACCCATTTCTGCAGATACTGCCGTTTATCTGCTCACGGCAGTTAAGCTCCCATTCAACGATTGTTTTGGCTTGCTTCAAACAACCTCTACATCTGCTCAAGAAATTCTTCGCAAACCGATTTTTCAAAATTCAAGCATTAAAGGGACATTATTCATGGAGTCACGTGGCGGTGAGACTCATCAGCTGCTTCATCACGAAGTTTGGTGGAAATGACCGCGGTTCAGCAAGAGTCGTTTCCTTCGTCGATGAAAGTCTTTTCGCGGCTAATGTTGAAGTATACTCTCAAGAGATAAAGAGACACTCAGAAAACTAAACTGTAACTGAGACGTTATCATGTGAATTTTCGAATTATTTCATTGATTGAATTCATAGACTAATAATAAGAGTAGACAGAGCTTTCCCAGACTTGCTGATGAAAAAATTGGTTCATGGATACATCATGTGACTGGTGGAAGGCTTGGAGAAAACTTTGGCAGCATGGTTGCTAGATGGCAACATTATCTATAGTTTGGCACTCGACTAGTATTTTAAGACGTAATAAGTTTTCATTATAATTTTTTTCCAGGTGCAGAGATTGAACTGTTTTTCTTTTAGTTATGAATTATTTTGACATTAGTAATTAGTTTTTCATCACAGTTTTCAGTAACTTTTATTTCATTAGGAACTGCTACGTCAGCGTTGGTGTGAACGTAATGGCGTAAACGTTTTGCGTTAACGCAAAAATGTACTAATCGGTATCTTAAATTGAAAGTGTAGGTAAAAATCTTACCATTTGCCGGTTCTTTTTGGGCGCTTGCATCTTTAATTGCTTAGAGAGTTGTTGAAATTGATTAAAGAAAATGCACAGTACTATCTAAACGAAAAACTCACTATATTAACAAAATATTTACAACTTAGAATAACAAATTTACAAATTGGACAATATAAAAAATGATTCTTCCGTGTTCCATCAATTCTATTTATTTTATTTCTCGCGGACGTTGATCGTCTGCTACGATCAACGGCCACTGTTGCTAGGATATCCACCAGTCATATGGTTTGGTTTATGAGCAGCAAAAGGATTGCCATAGCTCGGTCTATTCTTATTATTAGTCTATGATTGAATTATCTCATTGTAATAAGTCAAAAGTATTTTCATTGATTGATCGAATTATTTCATTGATCTATAACATCTCCTGAATCTAAGATTAAAACTGAATAGTGAGTTAATTAGTGAGTAGAATTCAATTCTAACTCACTAATGACACTCAATACTAAGCAATTCAACAACTTTATGAAACTGTTTACATTTCATTGAGGAACGTTTTACATTTAGTTGAGAAACGTTTTACATTTAGATTTACTTCAAAGTGCAAGTACTCATTCAAATGACATTTAAGACTGTGACAAGCAAAGGGATGTAAGTGGCAAAATTGAAAATTTGGTGATAACCAGTATCGATGGTAGGAGAACCTCTTCTCATCTTGCGGCAGGAGATAGTACTAGCAGCCCTGGTAGGTGCTGTTGTACAGCATGATTTAGAAAAACTTTTCAATAAAGCCTAAACGGATTCTAAGAAATCTAAACGGAAATGATGAGTTTATCAAAAGGAAATTTCGTACCAGGTAATAGTAAGTTAAGGTCTCTAACTCCTTCTTAAACAAAAACCACGTCCTTTGAGTACCCCTTACCCGTTTACGTAATTGAAACTTATCTTATTCTCAAAAGCATCCAGTAATAATGCATGCTAAACACAAGCCTACTCAAATAATTTCATTATAAAATATTTTCACGTAAGAACTTACATGTTGGACCGCAACCCTGATTATATTTTGTAAGAGAGCGATTTTGGCCCTTGAAAGGTAAAAAATCCTTTTAGAAAACTTGTGCACAATTACATTACTTGTTCGGAAGCAATTTAAACATTAACGGCACAGCTTGAGGAATCTCTTGTCTGAAACACTTTGTCACCAAAAATGCAAAGTTTTTCTTTCATAGATGCTGTTGCCAGTCTTTGATGTTCGGTCTATATCACGTAAAAAAGAAAAAAAAAGAAAAGAAGAAATATATAAGGTTTTTTTTTAAAAAAAAACATAATTTTTTTTATAGATTTTTAAAAATATTTTTTTACCTGTTCAAGACTTAAAAAACACCTTGTCTTTTCTCCCACGTTTTAGAAACGTAAGAATTTTAATATTATCAAAAAAAAAGTGCTTGTTCTCTACTGTCTTTTTTTTCTGATAAAATCGGCGGTAAAATTTCCATATTTTACCGCAAAGCTAATGATCCTCAAAGGGTTACATAAATTCAACTCACATTTATTTTTTACCAAAAACAAATCTTAGCTACTTATATGCTTTTAACTTAAGTGAACTTCTCGGGGGAAACACTGATGAAAATTCTGATTCATCAAATGCGCTGTATTTGGTAAAAATTTATTTCTTAAGTTTAGGCTGCGTGACAAGTTATCATTTTCACGCTAACATTGGAGTAAATAATATACAACGTGTCAAAACCAAAACTATTCTCAGCTTTCTGTTTAATATTTCTTTCGCACAATTTTAAAATCTCATGAGGACGAGACGATCAACTAAGGAAAAGAAAAAGCATACTCACACTTGTTACACCTGAGTTGCTTGAAACACCAATTTGCGTGGGAAGTTTATTTGCACAAAACACGCATTTTTCCTTTCGCGTTATTTAAGATTATATATTCAGTAGCTCGCCTACATAAAAACTTACCGAAACATTTTCATTCCTGTGTCATCTTGTCAGGCTTTTAAGTGTTTACTTTCAACTTTTGTGATATGAAGTTGCAAATAAAATGGCATTGCATTGATCAAAAATTTTATGCATACGCAGTGATACACTTTTTCTCTTTTTCACTGTAAAAAAATCCAAAATGTTACTGGTTATTTCCGTGGATCGTTTCGGGATTTTACAGGCTTTCATCTATTTCACCGTAAAATCAAGTATCATTGCAAAAACGTTTCCTGAATTGCAGCCAGTAGCACGAATGCAGACTTTTTACTGTTGTGAAAAATATTTTTAGCTACCTGTTTAAGGTTTGACTGAGCGTGTTGATTAAGTGTATCGGCTTTAGTTCGTTTACGGTTCCATATGAGAACCCCCAATGACAGTGAATAAGACCCAGGATACCTGCAGCTTTCCAAGGCAGCATTGCAAGTGATATGCTTATTTTTTATTTGCAATTTTCTCTTAGCTTTGGCTATGGTTGCTTAAATTCGGCTACGGAATGCTTCTGGAGCTTTTTCGGTACATCAAGAAGGTACTAATCAATTACGTTAAACCTGGTTCCCGAGACATGACTGGCATTAACAGGGGACATTTCCCAATTTTTCAGAAAGTTTCAAGGAAAATTTCAGAAAGGTAACTGACTTTCAGTGAAAAACATTCCTGGTTCTTTTAAGATATGTTACTGGCAGAAATTGGGCGCATCAGCTCCCTATTATTTTCCAGGAGCGTTTCTGAATTGTTTTTACAGTGTTGAATGCGTTCTTAAAAAAAAAAAAAAAAAAAAAAAAAAAAAAAAAACCTTTCCTCGTTTTCAACGAACACACTTTGTTAAAGCACGGCTGCCTAGCCCGACTGATCTTGAGGTGAAGGAGTCGGAGTCAGGAGTCAAAGGTTTAAAATAGTGAGGATCAGAGTTTGTCAATTCTCCTCAGAGTCCCCAACTCTGCTAATGCGGCGGAGTCAGACTGATTTTGAGGTTAAAGGAATTGGAGTCAAAGTCTCTGAAATTCCCAACGACGAATTTGGCTAGTTTCTTCTAAAGCCCTTCTTAAAATCTACATTTCCTAACGAAATTGTTTATTTCAACGGAATTTCAGAATAGGGCATCTGAAAGAGGATTCATTCAGAAAAGAAACTATATTTCAAAATTCTTCTGCTTTTTTTTTTGTTTGTTTCTTCTGTTTTTTGTAAATTCCGCTACTTTTCTCAATGCTTCTCGATGCTTCTTCATCGGTAAATTTCTATCAAAGATGTCCGCACTATTATTTTCCATGCAAAATAGTTTTTTTATTAGTCGTCGTGTGCGGGACACGATTTCCGTGCTTTCCATAGTATGGCCTAAAAGTTGTTTCTCTGCCAGAGCAGTGTCAATGTAAAGAAAACAACAATCTATCCTCGCTTCAATAAAATTCTCCCTTGTGTGTTTCAATTTGATGTTTTTCGGAAGTAACAGAAACAACTTTCCTTCCCAGCTTACATCCGCGGAACCATGCGTAAAGAATGCTTATGGCTTTTAACAGTACGTGAAATACACCGCCAGCTCAATCATTTCCAGCCGAGGACTGCAGTTTCGTGCTTATTGGCACTCATCAGTCCGGCATAGGCAGGGGCGTAGCTAAGGGGGGGGTTTGGGGACAAACCCCCCCCCCCCCCGAAACGTTAGTCTCAAAAAAAAAGAGAAAAAGAAGAGAGAAGAGAAAGAAAAATAAAAGAAGAAAAGGAAAAAATTCCAAGCGATTATATATATATATATATATATATATATATATATATATTATATAGATATAAAAGAAGTAACCCCCCCCCCCCCCGAAAGTCGGGTCTAGCTACGCCACTGGGCATAGGAAAGTGACTGAGCTGGAGATGGAAAACCTCTTAAGGAAGCCAAGAGTGCGAAACAAACTGTAGCTAACATAGAATTAGCAGACCAGACGAGTGACCGAAGCAATGGTTCGGTTCAACTCGAAGACTGAACGCGAAGCAAGGTATATTCAGCAAATTACCGCCCATTAGCTAGGGCTAAAGCAGAAATACGTGAAATACACCGCCAGCTCAGTCATTTCCAGCCGAGGACTGCAGTTTCGTGCTTATTGGCACTCATCAGCCCGGCATAGGAAAGTGACTGAGCTGGAAATGGAAAACCTCTTAAGGAAGCCAAGAGTGCGAAACAAACTGGTAGCTAACATAGAATTAGCAGACCAGACGAGTGACCGAAGCAATGGTTCGGTTCAACTCAAATATTGAATGCGAGGCAGTAACAGTAGTATTATAACAGTATATTTTAACAGTAGTATATATATATATACAGTAAAACCTGTAAAGTTGACCACCCTTGTAAGTTGACCACCTGTCTATGTTGACCACTTTTGTCAGGAACGGAATTTGTCCTATCTCATATAATGAAGTAAAACCTCTGTAACTTGACCACCTCTCTATCTTGACCACCTGTCTATCTTGACCACTAATGTACGCCAAATTTGGTTTGGAGTATTGTAAAAAACCCTTTGTAAGTTGACCACTTGGTTTATTTTTTAAAACTTTCTTCAACAAATTATTTTAGTTTATTATTTATTTACTTCTTTATTATTATTATTATTATTTGATAGCTTTGTAAGAATGTTTTTAATGTTTTGATGACAGACTAGCATTTTACTAACTAAACCAGCAGCATAAAAAATAGGTGTCAGTAGAAAAGTTCAAAATCTTTTCTTTCAGTTGCAATATGTTGTGGCAACACAGGAATTGTGCAAAAAGAGCTGGCCCGGATCTATATATTTTGGGCCCCCCTGCAACAAAATATGTTGGGCCCCTCCCTAGTGGTCAGCAGTGTCTATTTGTAAAGTGCATAAGTCTTAGTACTAGTTTTTTTCTATTTTTTCTTCAATTTCTAGGGCCATTAGTCCCTTTAAGGACGTGGGCCCCTCGTACTGCGGGTACACAGATCTGGGCCTGCTAATGAGTAAAGTTACATGTTTCTGGTGCAAGGGATTAAGAGATAGGACATTTTAATTTTGACTTTATGAACTGGGAGAGTCGAGCTTGTTACTCTTTGTGCTGTACATAAAAAGCCTTCAAAAAGAATGTTAGTTGTACTTGAGATTAATAAAAAGTATGAAACATTAAAATTAATTGAAAATGAAGAAAGCCAGAGAAAATTAGCTGGCATATATGGAATTTCTAAACCTACAGTGTCTAATATAATTAAAAACAAGGAAAAAATAGCAAAATTATTTGAATAGTATTTTTAATCATTGTTTCACTTTCAATAATGTTAAACACTGAAAGTGAATTGAACAGAAAGAGTAAGGGTGAATTCCTCAAAAAATGAAAACATGGTGCAAGAAATGACAAAAAAAAAAAAAAAAAATCCGCCCTTTATAAGTTGACCACCTGCCTAAGTTGACCGCCAAAGTGCTGCACCGCGAGTGGTCAACTTACACAGGTTTCACTGTATATATATATTTTCGTTTGTCTTGTTTTTTGTTGAACACACTCCTTTTCTCAAGCATCGGTAAATTCCTGTCAAAGATGTCCACGCAATTGTTTTTCATACAAAATAGTCTTTTTATTAGTCGTCGTGTGTGGGACACTATTCCAGTGCTTTCCATAGAATGCCCTAAAAGTTGTTTCTCTGCCAGAGCAGTGTCAATGCAAAGAAAACAACAATCTATCCTCGCTGCAATAAAATGTTTCCTTGTGTGCTTCAATTTGATGTTTTTCGGAAGTAACAGAAATATGTTTCCTTCATAGATTACATCCACGGAACCATGCGTAAAGAATGCTTATGGCTTTTAGCAGTACTCACACTAACGTCCTGCACTTCACATAAGACGTTTCAATCTGAGCTGGGTATGATGCCCACAGGACAGCACAGGTCCAAGAGACGTCCATCGGAGGTAGACGACGAACGTCAAATGGTGACCATTGATCTCTCGGCCCTGAGGCCTTCCCTGCCAGGATTGGTACTTTACAACTACGGCGATCAAGCCCCAAAACTGGTGCAAGTGGATCTATCGACGTTGAATCCTCAATTGCAACCACACGTCATATGGCCACAGTTCGATCTGGTAAGTATCTTTAATTCTATCTCGAGTGAAACATGTACAAAGATTGAATTTGTTCATGACAAGCTGTACAGAGTTGCATAAAATTCAATATTTTCTAAAATAAAATTTGTGAGTGAGTTCAATGCGAGAAAAAGTGTCCTACTTCCTCATTCGCTTTTATTTATTTATTTTTTTTTAGCAATCACGATTGCTAATTGTTTTCATTTGACCGTCCTTGATGTTCGGTTCCTTTTTCAACCCCTCCGACCTCTGTAGTCGCGACTATTCCCGGTAGCCGCTGCTCCTGGTCGGTGGCGTCCATGTCCTACACACACGCACGCTCATACGTACTCACACACATACACACACGCGCCTTTACTTGCATACACACACGCCAACGTGCACACACACAAGCCTACACATACACAACTATATACACGTAACCGCCTAAGAGGAGGGACAGGAACCGTTTCTAGAAACAAGCGAGTGGGGTAGTAAGCAATGAGTAGGGTCCTGTCGAAACTCGTGATTGCGAAAAACATAATTTGAATTCAAAATTTCAGAATTCAAATTAATTTTGAAAATTCGAAAGATTTTTTTTTTTTTTTTTTTAAGTGAAAC
This sequence comes from Uloborus diversus, assembly GCF_026930045.1. Taxonomy (NCBI): domain Eukaryota; kingdom Metazoa; phylum Arthropoda; class Arachnida; order Araneae; family Uloboridae; genus Uloborus; species Uloborus diversus. The sequence continues at coordinate 28,094,392 of NC_072731.1, read as the reverse complement.
TTTTTATTCGAGACCTCTGAAATTCTCTGATCCGCAACCTTTTTGTGTGACAGAAGTGACGTAGTTGGATCTTAATTGTTGCCTAAAACAATGGAAAATAATAGTAATTATAAAGTTAAAATACTTCCGCTTTTTAATTGTTGCCAAAACAATGAAAATTGATAGAAATTATGGAGTAATTTTGTTAATAAATTTAATAAATTAATGTCAAGGTTAAACTTAAGCAGGAATATATTTGTAGATTTTGGATTTTCTAAAATTTTCAAATAATGTAGGTTTTTTAAGATTTCCTTGATTTAATTCTTCAGTTCAAAAGCGTAATCCAAATTGCTTGTTCAGCCTTAAAATTAGTTTGTTAACTTTTATTAACAATGTTAACTTTATTATTACTATTATTTTTAACTAACAAAAATTAAAAAGCGGATTTCAAGTATTGTTTAGTTTTCTCGTTGTTTATAATTATTTTTTTTCATTAAAACGTAAAATTTTGATGTGAATATGCCGAAGTCAGACACAGCAAGAACAAGAGTATGGCGTGATGGAATAAATGCGGGTGCAGTGACGATTCAGAATGTAAAAAAAAAAAAAAGAAAGAAAGAAATAAAAAGAAAAGAAAAAAAAAAAGAAAGTATAAAAGTTTCTCTTCTATCGTGTTTCTTTACGACACACACTTTTTTTTGTCCTGTTTTCAATTTATTTTTACTCTTTAAGAGTCTTACTGCACCAGTTTGAAATGCTAAATATATTCCCCCTTGTTTCAGTTACTTCCTCAATTTAATGCAGTTTTCCCTCCTCAAATATTCCAACATTGACAGCTACAAAATCGTGAATTCAGTTTCAATTTTCATATCGCATTTATGGAGTAACTTTTAATTTCTTGGTATGATGAAAGGATATAAAAATAACATAACTCACTAATAACTGAAGACAAAAATTTACGAACTATCTGGTAGCCTACGGCAAATACTAAATTCGTAAAATGATAAAAATAACTATCATGAAATGTACATTTCGCATTTTATTGCTCTGATTAACTACATATTTCATTAAAGCAATTATCAACTTTGCTTCGGGGTTTGGAAATACGTTTAAATGTGTCTCAATGGGAATATTCTGACAAAGATATGAATACAGAATGTCATGTTTGTTAGTTTTATATCTGATGGAGGTGAAACGCATCAGTTAGAGACAGTATTATGGCGAAATGTTTTATCACTGTTTTCAACAGATTCTTTCAGACGCACTCAAGTTTAACCAAACGGTTAAGAGAGTTACTTTTATTACACTGTGCCGCTCATTTTAGAGTAATGAAAGAGAACTGTTTCAGGATTCAGAGGAAAAATGTATAACTACTATTACAATATATATATAATTTTTTTAACTTATTCTTACTCTCATTTATGTAATATTTAGAATGTTCCCACTCTTAAATCACGCCGTGAGCTTTTGTATCTTCTTTTTTTTTCTACAAGGTTCTACATAATTTAATTAACTGCTCAGATATTGTCAATTCGATACAACTTGCTGTCCCAAGTAGGACTCTTAGGAGTCATTCCTCTTTTAAAAATATTTTTACCAGACGGAACTATGTTGATAATTTTTATCTTTTTAAATTTTACAAACTTTTTAACATTCATCGTCACGATTTAGATATTTTTAACTTGCCATTTTACATTTTTAAATCTTTATGTTTTAATATTTTAAATGTATAGTTTGTTTTAATTGCTTTTTTTATATTGTTGCCACTGTAATTGGATTATTTCTGTAGTGTGCAATAATTTTAATAAATAAATAATTAGAAAAATTCGCATTGAAGCAGTTTACATTAAATTTAACTGTTGAAAAGGTGAATTATTTATATAAGTTTTAGAATGAACATTCCCATAGGGGTTTAACGTAGTGGGTAATATTCTGAGTGCCCATATAAGGGGCTCGAGCCCCCCCCCCTCCTCTCTAGACGACGGCACTGCCAATTTTTAATACACTTAGATCCTATTCATATAACAACAACATTCAGTATAAACCAGTAAGGAATAACTTATTATAAATTCATTTACTTTGAAATTTTAATCGACACTGAGTTTTATTTAATAATCACATAACACTCTATTTCAGATGACAGGTTTCCACATGTTTTCTAAAGAAACTAAAAATAAAAACCCATTATAATTGCTAAATCCGAATTTCAAAATTGAAAATCTTCACGAATCTAATACTTCCTTTCATGCATTTCTTAAGCAGAAAAAAGCAAAAGTTTTTTTCCCCCTTTGAATTAAAGACCTGAAACATAACATTTTCTTAGCCGGGGAGGGGGAGGGGGTGGCTAAGAAAATTTAAGGACTCCCATGATAAATATTTTCTTGAAAAAGCCATATATGGAATCGTATATCTTAATATCTCACTTTCGATTATAATGATTTCCCGTTCGTCTCAAAGTTTTTGAGAAGTTGAAGACTAACTTAAATGAAGACGAAAGATTAAAATATCTTTCATGATATCATCAAGCTTATTCCTTGCATTCTAAAATATCAGTAGTCATTAGAACGCGAAATGACGTTTATTAAAACTATCTTAAAATTAGAACATTTTAAAGTGTGCAAAAATTCATGGCATTTCAGATAATCTGGAATTTATATGTATAATGTTTTTATTATAAAATGGGATTTAAAACTAATAATTCGAAAACAGACATCTTTTTCCGCATTATACATAGGTTCCGCATATACATATCCTAACCGTTGTAAATAGGTTTTTTTGGTCTATTTCCCACTATAAAGGTTAAAAAAAAATTAAGTTAAAAAAAAACAAAATAAAGAATAATAGTAATAAACAGAAAACCAATAAAGAAGTTGTAATATATTGTACAAAAAATGTCCAAAAAGCAAAATTAAGGTAAAAAATTAATATGTAAATATACAGGAATACGATTGTAGCAAATATAATATTTAATAGATATAAATCTTTTTTTTTTTTTTTTTACTTAAAAGGATTTTGATATGAGGGAAATGTGCACCTATTTATTGGTCTGACTGTATGCTTGCATATACTCCTCTGGGTGGTTTAATTTGCAAGGGAACTAACGGACACATAACATTTGTAATTTTTTACAATGCGACCTACATCGTGCTTTTTTTACATATTAGACAGAATTCCTACTGTTTTCGTATGAAAACAGGATTTAAAGACTGCAGTGTTTTCGCTTTTTTCTTTTCTGTTAAAAATTAAACTTTGACCTCAAAAATCGACGCTTTAAGAAAAACCCAGTTTCGAACCAAACACTTTTTAATAAGATAAATAAATACCTTTGTGCTGAATAGTAAAGTCAGAACAAACAACGTAAGTAGAAGCACAAATTTGTAAATTACCGCAGACACGTGTTTCGGCGTTACAGGGAACGCCTTTTTCAATGCAAAAAATAATGAGCTTATGGATGAAAAGACATCCGACAAAAGCCAAGAGCAGATAAGCATGCAGCTTAAAAGATAAAAACAGCGGATTAGCCAAACACCAATGACAAAGTTATAAACCGATAACGAACCAATAGGAATGCAAGCAAAGGCCAGGAGCTTTCCCTTAGGTACGAACCCAGAAAGAAAGAATTCAATTGGACAAGGATTAAGCCGAAGCTTAAACAAAAAGAAAAGAAATTGTCAAACTCCGTGAACCGCAAGAAAGGAAAAGCAGAATGGAAAACCATGAAATAAGATAAACAAAAACAAAAAATATTCGAAAAAAGGAAAAATAAAGATAAATAGAAGAAAATTGGGGGGGGGATGTCAATCAAGACAAAAAGGTAAAAATAAACAAAGGAAGATAGATAAAAATGAGTGGGGAAAAAAGGGGGGGTATTAAAGATATGGGAGCCAAATGTTAGAAAAATATGGAACTGAACTAAGATCGTTAACTAAGTTAAAACTGTTCCTCAAAATATGAAACGATTCCCAAAAGTCAAGATCTGATGAATTGGGGCATTGCTTGCATTCCTATTGGTTCGTTATCGGTTTATAACTTTGTCATTGGTGTTTGGCTAATCCGCTGTTTTTATCTTTTAAGCTGCATGCTTATCTGCTCTTGGCTTTTGTCGGATGTCTTTTCATCCATAAGCTCATTATTTTTTGCATTGAAAAAGGCGTTCCCTGTAACGCCGAAACACGTGTCTGCGGTAATTTACAAATTTGTGCTTCTACTTACGTTGTTTGTTCTGACTTTACAAACACTTTTTGTTTGTAAGATTTTACCCAGGACACCCTCATTTCAAGTTTTATATTTTGATATGGTTACAAAATTAAAATCAATAGCACTGGAAAAAAAAACTTTTTTTTATCGTCAAAAATTGGTAAAATTACAGAGATTTTGAATATATTTTCAATCTTTTGTTTCAAGAAATGTAGAAACAGGTTTTAAGATTTAATTGAAATACTTCTTTTTCCGCAGTCTGAATACTAACGAAGATAGAAGATTTGTTTATTGAATCAGTAAATATAATCATTTTACACACAAAAGAAAGAGCTTCAAATTTTTATTCCAAACTTTGTGGAGCATTTTTCGTTAATAAATATAATTCTTACTTTATTTATTTATTTATCTATCCAAATTCAGAATTTTATGTTTGGGGAAATTTTTGTTGTAGTTTAGTTCTGATTTGTTTTATTCATACGTTTGTACAGTTACACAAAAGAAAAAACATACAAGCGAATTAAAAATGTTCCAATTAAGTAATAATAATAATCCTAAAATAATAATAGTTGAAAATTACTAGAGCATAGTTTGAGAGAACAAATTTGATATTGCTTTTCCATGAAGTTTATTTTATTTTTTTACCTAAAAAAAAGACATCCTCTCTTCAAGCAATTGGTTTCGTCTAAATTCGAAAAATCTTCATCTGTATACGGTAACTACGGTAGGCTTGTTTAGTTTTGTGCGTTTTTGCTCAAATTGATTGAATTTTCCACAGCATTTTGAGAAACATTGGCGCTCAAAATACAGAATGGTCCAGATATTTTCAACATCATGTTTGTTATGGTTGAATGTTTTTTATATGCAGCTACCTTGAAATATTAAGAGTCATAAGCATTGGTGTGGACATCATTCATGTCGCAATAAAGTCAGTCAGATTCACGCCGTAATAGCATATCATAAGTATGGTTATTTGTCCTTTCATCATTTTGGCTCTAACCAGGAACCCATAAGAAAATGTAACAATGAAAAAAATCTCAACAAATAGCAATCAGAAGAGCGTAGTATGACTTTAGACGCATAAATTATTTGCTCTTGCTTCCCTGTTATTCGGTCTTAAAATCTGCCGAAATTTTAAGAAAAGTCGCCAAATTAAGCTAGTGTCGGACAAAAATGGAAGATATCTTCCACACGCTTTGCAGATTGGTATCTCGATAACGGGGGAACAAGGACAAATAATTTTTGCGCCAAAATATGCCTCAGTATGTTATTTAGATTGCTACTAATTCAAACCCTTTTCATTATTAACCTATTCGTGTGGCTTCCTGGTAAGTAAAGTTATGAACTTGTAAGTTCACTATGAAGAAGCTATTCAAAATTTGAAGACGAAAAGGATTTTTAAAAAATAGTTACTCATTGTGGCCTTTGCTCACTTGAATTTTCACACCAGTTCGCAAAATCACAAGAAACAGAACACCCATTTTCACAAGAAACAGAAAATTAAATTAAGTATTAAAAAAAATATAAATAAAATGTCCATAATACGAACAGATTAATAACAGTCTGAAGATTTATCTTTAAAAGCACATGCTTTTTTCAGCTTTAGAAGCAATGCTCAGTTATTTAAAAAACTAATTTGATCATTTTATGTGAAAATAGGATAGCAACAAAAATGCTTTGCAAAAAGTTGTTCAAGGTAATTATTTGCATTTCCGATGGGATCAACGATGCTAACAGTAATTATTGTTACAAATTCTGTAAATAGTAATTATTGTAGGAACGTAACCTGTAAATAGTTTCCCGTAATGAATATACAACCCCTTTTTCATTCGGCTAAAGTATACGACCCCTATTTTCTTTCTTTTCATTGATAACGGTCTACTACTTTACAGAAGCGCGTGGAATATTTGAGAAATTTCTTTTCGGTGTATGTAAGCCGTTAGCGATGGATAAACAGTCAGTTTCGATTCAGATTTCGAACTGAGAAGATTTTTGCTCTGTTTATAGCGAGGCATTTCGCTGTGTTGTTTTCGTATTTGGAAGTAAATACGTGTGTAAACGTTGAGTTTACGGTGTTGTGTGATAATTGCTTAATTGCTGATGAATAATTTAGCAGTTGTTGAAGATCTTTCCTGTACATAGTGTAAATAAATTTCCTGTGTTTTTATCAAGAACTGTGTCTTCATTTCAAGAAAGTGGAAGTCGCACCGAATCCGTTACATTATTATTTTCACCAAAGAATTAAAATTTTCAAGAAATTCTAATCAAATTATGAGGTAATTAGCAACAAAAAAAAAAGTTATTTTCATTTCTTATTGCTGCTCTACACCAAAAGAGATTTCAGGGAAAGAGGTCTGCTGTTTTGATGAATTGGGCAAAACAAAGAACTATTTTGTCTTTCGATCACCAGTCTGTATTTTCTGTACTAATGAATGAATTTCAAAGGAAAAGAAATATTAATTTCAAAGGAAACAGTAAATTTCAAAATGCTAGATGAGTAAAAAGAAAAATTTAAATTTCTGAGAAAAAGAATAAAATAGTAACATTTATGGTTGACATTTCAATTTTCAAATGATTGACAATGCAACCAAGTTTTTGAAAGAGGGTTAGTTTAAATGTAAACTTCAACCTATGAGTTAAGTCCTTATACAGTTATTCAGGGTATATATAACTCTGAGTTTTTTCCCCTTATTTTAAACTCCCCCCCACTCATATTTTGATAGTTTAATTTGAATTTCAACCTATGTGTTAATTCATTACACAGACGTTTAAGGTAAATATATATAACTGTAAGTCACAATTTCTCTATTTCAAACTACCTTACCCATATTATAAAAGTTTTATTTTCTTTGTTGGTATAAATGGGAAGAAACACTCCTAAGCTGTCGTATAATTATCGAAAAATAAATAAATAATAACAGTTAATTCAATTTAAAATGAATTACTTCTCTGTTTTTTTTTTCTTATTCTGCCATTTAGGATCACTTTTGAGTCACGTCAAAAAGGGGGCGAAAACTTAATTTTTTTAACAAAAATAGTGCAAATTTAAAGAAAAAAATTGTTTAATTTTTTTTCCCTTTTCACAACAATAAAAATTTCTTACAAGGTAACGGCACCAGTAACAGACAGTCAATGTTCGGATTTAAATAAAAAAAAATTTAGGTGGGTAAAACTGATGTTGCTGCGAATCTGCGACCCATGAATACGGTGCAATCATATAGTGTTATCAAACTGATCAATTTATGAGCTAGTTGGTATTTACAAAGCAGTGGTGGAAGGCTATGAACAGCTACCACGAGGTCTGCCGGTGTTTCATGTTCATTTGAATTTAATAAGGTTTTAGATCAAAAAATAAAGAACTTTTGCACAGTTTGAAGAGAAAAAGGGAATTCTGTCCATTGTTCATCCTATCTGTTACTGGGTACCATCAGAATTGTCGGTGTCTGTTACTGGAGGTTGAACTTTTTTTCGAAATTGAGCAAATAAAAATAGAACTAACTAATTCAGAGGATCCAGAAGCAGCCAAACGTTTAGATGAGATGTAGTTGCATGAGAAAAAATAGTTTTAAAAGCCTAAATACATTAAGAGGCTCAGAAAATTGACTTAACCTGTGAGCGATGTTTAAGCATGTCTATTACTGGCGCCGTTACCCTAATTTATGCTATTTCATAGAATATAACAATGGTGAAATACCACTTTTAGCAACTTCAAAAATAGCTTCCAAACAGTATCTTCAGATTATTTTCAGTAAGAGTTGGTGGTGTATTTCAAGTATCTTCAAAATTATAAAACTGTGCCATCAAATGTCAAATGGCACTTTTTCTTTCGGCATGAAATGTTCTGCTCAATTGGAATTTTCATTCAGCTGAAACGTAACTGAAACGGAAAATGAGACATTTTAAGCTTCAGGTTTATTTTTCTGTTAGGTCATGGCAAATGTTGACAATAAAACATCAGCCTTTTATGTTTGCCTCCGCTCTCACTTCTCGTGCAGCAACGCACGAGAAGCCAAACAACACTAACTGTACCAGTAGAGGAAAGACAAAATTACTTGTGAAAACATTCTGAAAGTTAAAGATCAAAATAGTACACATTTGTTCTTTCCCTGCCATCTTTATATTTCACTCTTAGAAAGTTTTTTTATGGAACAAATAATTAATATGGTTTTCACGATTTCACGCCATCAAAACTAATCTCATTTCTGTAAAAAATGTCAAGGAGCATTTTTATGCCAAAAAAGAAAACAAAAAAACTCTAGCAATATCTTAGATTGAATATTTAAGTATTTTACTGGTATGTGGATTAAATCTCAATTCCAACTAACTAACATTAAATAGCATTTAATTTCTCAAGTATTTATCGTGCATTAGCTAAAACTTGTATTTTTGCAGATACTGACGTAAAATTGATGATATTATTTGTACAGTTGAGTACTTTTAGTCCTCCGGCTGGTGAAGCCGTATATAGCGAATTCATGGCTATAACATTGATAGCACTGAAAAAAAAAAATAAAAATCCTTTTCCCTCTCTAACCAGATTGATCTAGTCGATGACAGACCTCTGGAGTTTGACAGCATGGATGCCATCCCTTATCTTTCTGAGGACGATCCTCTGCTGCCTCCCAAGACACCCCGCTTTTCAAAAATGAAAAACGCAGAGACTGGATGGTCCGGCATGAATGACATAGCTGACGGTGACATCTACGACTTCCTGCCTGATTCTAGGCGCAACGACGAGCTCATGTCTTTGCACAGGAATCTTCCGCTGGCCGACGAGGTAAAATTTTCATTTTTTTTTTTTTTTTTGAGCAATCACGATTGCTTATTGCTTTTATTTGACTGTTTTGATGTCCTATCATTTTATTTTCTTACCGCCACCTTCCGCACCATCACCGTGGACCGGCCGCCTCACGATGCTGCTCCTATAGCGAAAGTCGTCTCCAGGTTGCGTCAATATCCTACACTTACACGCATACATACACGCACGTGCAAACAAACGCATACACACGCATACATACACGCACGTGCAAACAAACACACACACACACGCATACATACACGCACGTGCAAACAAACACATACACACGCATACATACACCTACACACATACACAAACGCATACATACACCTACACACATACATAAACACATACATACACCTACACACAAACACATACATACACCTACACACATATACAAACACATACACACACACATACATACAGACACCTACACATACACACACACCTACACACCACTACCCACACACTCACATACACATTCCCCCCCCCCATCACAAACACTCATACACACAACTGCCTACACACTCATACCTGCACACAGGCACAAACACACACGCCTACATACACACACACACACACACTCGTGATTGCGAAAAACATAATTTGAATTTCAGATGTCAAAATTCAAATTATTTTTTTTTGGCATGCATTTTTCTTCTGCAAGAATTAATAAATAATTTACATGTGTAAGGCACTTAATTTGGAACACAATTCATTTCAATATAGTTTACATAATGTTCTAAATCTAATAAAAATAGCTTAATTAATGCAACAATGTGAGATATGTCACATTTTAAATCGTCTGCTCAAGAAAGGCTCTCACGCGATTTAACTGTTGACAAATGATCGGAAAATTTCAGTGGTTTAAAATTTTTATCTGTTGCCATCTCCTATTTGTTACACAGGCGGCGATTGAGACTGAAAAGTTGGGGAGGCTGAGGGAGGGAACCTAAAATTTTGATTTTTTCCTTGCAGCAAACAAAACTGGAAAAAAAAAAAAAAAAAAAAAAAAAAAACTGTGATCCACGTACCCCAGTTGACTCTAATTTGAATTCTGAAACTTTGAATTCAAATTCTATCAGCTCTGATTGAAAATCTATCAGCTTAACTCGCGTTTTTCTTAAGATTTTGATGAATTATGTACACAATAACTTTCCCCGAAGAAACACTTAGGCATAAATTAGGCTTACATTATTTACCCAAAAGTATTTTGAGACATCGCAAACACTTGGTAATAATTTCATTAAGCAAGTATAGTCTGTTTAAGTAAAGCAATTTATTTATTAATATCTAAGCAATGAATACATTTATGTATTCATCGTTTTTAGCTTATAAACTAAAAGTTACTGCTTGTGCTGAATATTGTTTGGTAAACAGATATGAAGTAAAACAAATAATTGTGATCTGAAAATTTTGACATTCATCTTTTTTTTTTTTTTTTTTAATAATTTTTAGATTTGGTTTCTAAACTAGAAAATAAAATAAATAAAATAAACATAAAAGGGGGCAGGCACTCCCCCGATTTCCGAATTGCCCCCCCCCCCGAATCGCCGCCACTGATTTGTTAGCAAATAAAATGTTTGTAAGGTGAGTTGAGGTACGTGCGTGCACAGGGTAAGAGTGGCCCCTGAGAGTTACGTGAATGCTGGCCTGAAGAGACTTCTGCCATACATTGCCATGTTGGGAATTTAGTAACAGCGTTTAACTGTAAGCACATGCAAATTGCATAGCCTTGAGTAATCTATAACTAGTATGTTGTGGCTATCACGAAACTTCCTTCTATATTATAAATTCTTGGATCGAACGCATTGCTACAAATTTTGTAAATAATAATCATTTTTATGTTTATATATGCCTAATTTGTTGTAATCTGGCTAGATTTGGCGTTTATCCATTAATTTTTGCATAAAATTATCATAGTTCCTGCAATTTTACCTACATGTTGACTTTGCCACCTATGCACCATCTAACAATATGCTTGTGGGATTAGAGAGAAATTTAAGAGTTTCCATCATTTTTGGCGACTTATTGTTGGCGCCAAATTCGGCCAGAAATATACCAGAAATCGTCAAATGAGTCCAAAACTAGGCGATATTTGGAACATTAACAGGTAAATAGTATTTAAATGCTATTAATGAATGGATAAAACCTGTAACCTCTAGAAAATACTAGAATCAGGGAAAGGGAATTACTCATCACGCCTGTTAAAACAAGGAAGCAATATTCCCAACAACAGGATTTCTAAAACAGAATTACGCGTGCAAAAACTTGATGTCTCACCAATTTCCGAATTATCGAAACATTCTACCAAAAGCAAAGCAAAGAGTGAAAATTGACATTAAAAAAAAAAATTATGTATTAGTAAAGCACCATTTTTTTTTTTTTACTTTTTTTTCCCCCACTATATGTACGTATATTTTTGCCATTAATGAAGATATTTAAGATCCGTTCAAGCTAATATGCCTATAACTAGTCAATTAAAAGTGAATGTTTTAGCTATAAATACATACCAAAATTAATTTTTTGGCCATTCTTACTTAAAATTATTATTTAGCATGGATGATAAAACATAAGTTACATTTGATAAACTAAAAATAAAAAACGCAGCAGTACAATAGTTCTATTTATTTTTGTTGATGTTATTCAGACGAACCTTTTGAACCGGATTTATTAGTTATCTATTTTTTAGTTTTGATGGTGATTCGAATATTAAGTCAAGATACACTGGCCTCAAAAAGTTAAGGTACAGCCGACTTTTTGCTTCTAATTTGCAAATGAATGAATGTAGAAACAAAAAAAAAGGAGGATATGTGCATTTATAGCTTTTTATTGAATGTGCCATAGAAATTTGTATAAGTGTATTGCAAAAACGATTTGTAACAAAAAAAGCAATTTTTGCGGAAAAGTTCATTTTTGAAGAAAACAGAACATTACAGTGTTATGTAGTAAAGTTTCATAGAAACAATACAAAAATGGGTTCTAATAAGGAATGTGTCCCCCTAACTTGAAAGCATTGGTGGCATCGATTTTCCAAGCTGTTTATTAAGTTTCGGACACCGGAATAGGAAACGAAGACCAGACACAGAGTAAGTCTTGTTCCAGCTCATGTAACGACCTTGGAGGAGGATTTAAAAAAGCAACCTATCTGCCAAGACAGCTCCAAAGATGTTCTATCGGATTCAGGTCTGGAGATCGAGCTGGCCATTCCATTCGTCCCAAACCGTGGTCCTCAAGATACTCCTCAACAATCCGAGCTCGGTGAGGTTGTGCATTACCATCCGCCAGAATGAAGTCACTACCAATAGCACCAGCATATGTGCGGACATAGGGTTCAAGGATCTTATCCCGATATCTCAGACCTGTCAGAGTTCCTCCATGGAACACATGCAGGTCAGTGTGACCACCGAGCGAGATCCCTGACCAAACCATGATTCTACCATCTCTATAACTGTGCCTTTCAACAGTGTTGGATTGATGGTATCTAGCGCGCTGTTCCCTCCAGATCAGTAGACCCCCCGGAATCACTCTCCAATGTAAATCTAGAATCGTTTGTGAACAGCACAGAAGCCCATTGCTTCTGGTTCAGGGAAACATGTTCTCTTGCCCAGCATAAGTGGATCCTTCACTGTGGTCCGCTGAGCGGAACACACACAACTGGTCATTAGGGTGGAACGAAAAAAACAAAGTTTTTACTTTCGAATTGTAGTAGTGCAGAAAAGTTGCGATTGGTGAAGACTTACAAAACAAAACAAAAATTTTTAAAATCGGATAATATCTTCCAATCCCGCAACGAGCCTAAAAATTTGAAAAAATGGAAAATTTCATGTGTTTTTAGCGATTTTTTAAAAACTTTGCTCCAACGTTTCTTTTTAATACTCTAAGACGGAAAAGTTACGATTGCTGAAGCCTTCAGAAATTTAAAAAAACATATTGAAATTAAATAATACCTTCTGATCCATTAACAAGCATGAAAAGTTTAAAAAAAAGGAGAATTTCACCTTTTCTTAGTGATTAAAAATAAAATTGTTCTTCTTGTTTTTTATCCCCGGTGTTACAGGGAAAAGCCTTTTAAAAAACCCTATATATTACACATAAACATTAATTTATTTCTTGACTTTTAAGGTATCTTCTAAACATGCAAAACAAAAAATGTTCTTTACAAAAATGAAACATTTTCAAATAATAGAAAGTTATAAAATATTGACCGAATTTACAATCCAGTATACAAGTCTTATTGTTTTAAGTGTTACTTGTTGAAGCTAATTTATAATCAGATTTTTTGGAAAATTCGGGCATAATTAATTTAGATTTCAATGTTGCTCTTATGTAGCTATCTGTCTATTTAAATCCACACACTTTGAGTGAAGCCTCCGTCACTAGCTTCACATATCTTTCGACAACTTGCGTATGGCAGGGGAATAGCTTTATATCCCAGTCGGGTATAGTGCCAGTTGCAATAAGATTTTCAATGTCTTTGTTAGGAACTTTTCGAAGAAAAGGTGGAGAAGATAGCTTTGTCGTGTTCCAATTAATAATCTTTGTGTAATCTTCTGCTTCGAAATTTAGAGATGGACTGACAAAGTTTCTAATGCTTTTGCCTTTAGAAACAGACTCCCTGGCTTTTAAGACGTTTTTAAACGCTAGTTCTCTTATGTGCCTCCTTTCATCAAACACCATTGCCATTAATAAGTTTTCGGGATGCGCAAAGAAAGAGTTTCTTTCAATGACAAAGTAAACAACTTGTTTCAGATAGTCAGATAAGTATCCACAGGTTTGAATAGTTCTGTAAACATGAATGGCACCGTCTGTGAAATTTTTGCGATTCATCATTTCAAACCAGACCGGCACGTATAACATCTTAAAATAAAAGTCACTATGTCTTTTAACTCACCTGATGGGATCGATACACTTACGTACAGTCTAAGGACTCTATTTGCACAAGTGAGCCATCTGGAATGTGAGAGTAGGCCGGGGTCACGTTTGACAAATCATTTGGGCAATTGCCACCCTTTATTGCCTGAGATTTATCTAAAAGATATCTTTGATCCTTGCTCAAGCACTTTCTGTTTCATCTGGAATTGTACAGTCAGTTGCTTAAAAATCTATTACTGGCAGTTTTTTGCAACCTCTGAGTTGTTCTCCTATTGGTCCAGAAAACGAATTTGGGCCAGTTGTTCCACCATCCAAATACCGAAAAAGATGGCGAAAAGGCAACTCAATGAAATATAATTAACAAATAGCCCATTGCAATGATCGTCCAATATAAATTTCAAATTGACGAATCGCGCCACTTTTCCACCCAGTATTGATTTTAGTACCATCGCAACCTACGATGGCTAAATCATCCAGTAAAATTCTTTGTTCATTTAGATATGAAACAATGCTATTTACTACGTCTTTGACTGATCCAGAGTTTGGAGACATGTGGCCAATGTAAACGGAATCAGGTTCTTTGATAATAGAATAATGCTCTTCTTTCACTGTTCGCCGAAATTGCTTTGATTCAATCTTATCTATATATAAAGTATCATCTTTTCTTCCGTCAAAATAAATACCCCGAACGGAGTATTGCTTAATGCCATTTTGCAGATCTTTTCTATTTTGGCTCTTTTCTCTCCTAATTTTTTGTCTATCAACAACTTTGGAAGTATCTGTTTCAGTCACTAAGCCAACGTCTTGAAGCACACTGGATGCTATGGCAGCAGTTGCACGATCAGATACGCCGTAACGATCGCTACTTAGTGCCGTAGTTTTCAGCTTAATCCTCATCTGCCACCGGGTTTTCTTCTCTGGGTCGGTTGACTTGTAATCATTATCAGTTTTTCTCTTGACTGAACAACTTGGTTGTTCTTCATTTGAAAGATCAGATTTATATTTCATGTCTGAAACGCATTCAGTAACTTTTCGTTTTAAGGCATAGGCTTTTCTTTGAAATCTTTTTTTCAACCTTTTTGTTTCCTTTTGGTCCAAAGTTCCAATTTTTCCTATGCCATTTTTCATCTGAAGATTGAGAAATCTTTGCTCAGAGATCGGTATCTTTTTAGATTTTTCACACGTACATTTCATGTAAATTGGACATTCACAAATGTCTGTGGTCTTTTTACAAGTGCAAATAACATTCATTACGCACTTACACGCAGAGACGTCTAAGAGTTTCCTTGCTTCACTTTTAAATTTATCAATCCTTTCTTTAAACTTTGGTTTATCCTTGTCTCGGTTGTAAGATCTCATGAAATTGAGATATTTTTTGTAGAAGATATCAATGAGCTGAGCAATTCTTTTCAGGGAAACTGTAGGAATCGAGGCCTTATGAAAGATAAATTTTAACTTTTTGCGCCACTATGTCCTCAACAATGGAAAAACTCACTTTCGTGTTATTGACTTTTCTAACTAACTCAAATCTTTCTCGAAAGTAACTTTGAAGTACATTTTCATAAGTAGGGAGTTTATTTGTTGGCAAATCTCTCGGGTGGCCAAATATAGGGCAATCAAAGGACTTTCTCGTAATTTTTTTCTGCAAAGATGGATTCATGTTTGAAAGACGTTTAGCAGAGCAAATCGACTTCACACGCACATTAGAGAAACATTGAGAAATACTGATGCCAGCACGACTGCTTTATTCATTTAAGTAAGATACCTATAGACACAAGCCAACTAAAGAACTCATAAATTCAAGATCGTGATGCGCTAATGGGGCGTATTAGATGCATTATACATACACTGTACTGAGCGGCATCAACAAATATAAGTCTCGCGGGATTAAAGGGCCATGTGCACAATTTCACAGGCAGGCTAATACTAAAGTATCACATTTGTTTTATAAACAAACGTTCCTTCATTAGTATTTCATACCGAACTTATGAGGATCGTTAAACTAAAATAAAAAAAGAAGCTGAAAAGGGACTTAAAGTTTACATTTTTTCAAACATATAGGTTCGTTGCGTGATCGGAAAATATTGTTTTATTTCAAAAAGATATTTTATTTTTGTTTTGAAGTCTTCACTAAACGTAACTGCTCCGTTCTGTAACCTGAAAAAGTACATTGAACCAAAAATGTTAAAAATTCAGAAAAAAACCTGAAATTCTCAACTTTTTCGATATTTTAGGCTTGTTTCTAAATCAGAAGGTATTATTAGATTTCAATTTTTTTTTTATTTCTGAAGGCTTTACCAATCGTAACTTTTCCGTCTTAGAGCCTTAAAAAGAAACATTAAAACAAAATTTTTGAAAAATCACTAAGAAAACACGAAATTTTCCATTTTTTCAAATATTTAGGCTCGTTGCGGGATCGGAAGATATTATCCGATTTTTAAAATTTTTGTTTTGTTTTGTAAATCTTCACCAATCGCAACTTTTCCGCACTATTACGATTCGAAAATAAAAACTTTGTTTTTTTCGTTCCACCCTACTGGTCATCTTGAATAGAGCCCTGCATTGTGAAGACGATATTGCACCATAGTAGCAGAGATTCTTCTTCTGGATGCAACAAAGTGGTCTGAGGCAACGAGCTGCGGCACAATAGTGGTTCTTCTCCTTCGGCCAAAAGAACTAGAAAACGGTCTTCTACAGGTGTTGTTGCTCCCCTAATAGCAAAACTTCTTGCATCAATCTTGACAGATCTTGATATTATACTGACGGCGTCAATATTGACGTGTTTAATACTGCATAAAGCTTGCATAAAGATTAAAAAGCAATATTACAATAACAACACGTATGCAACATTGCATTCATCTTAAAATATCAATATTGATATTACCTTACAATAACAACATTGCATACATATTGACGCCGTCAAGATGTATTGATTTCATGCTGTCGCCGTCAAGGTAATTAGTACACAATAGAACAGGTGGACCTTCGTTGATACTTGCGCATGCGCACAGTTCTTTCTACCCAGCGTCCCTCGAATTGCTGGCACATCTTCCTCCTTCGACCTACGATTTCAGTCGGTTCAGAGGAGCTGCACGTGGCGTTGTCGTTGCGTTCTTTAGGCTTCGTTAAGTTGGTTGCTTAGTTATTAGTGTGGAATAGTATTGTTTTAGGAATAACTTATGAATGACCGATAACTGCATTTGTTTATTAATATAGTACTAAACAAGTCATATCGCAGACGATGTGCGATCAATGTTAGAAATGGCCGAAAATAACTTTTTTCGTCCCTAGACTTCGAAACGAAGGACATGAAGCCCAGAATTTCGTATTATCACTTCAAACTCATGAGTAAGATTAATTTTATTCAATGGTTATTTATGTTATTCTTTAGGATAAATTCATGTGTTTTGTCCATGGGATATTTTCAATGCTGACATCCATTTGGAAATGTACTTTATTGTATTTATTTACTTATTTATTATTTTACTTTCTTTATTCTTAAATGTGTTATAAAAACTTCCGCAATTATTCCTAACTAGGCATCTTATGTCTTTATAATACAATTAGAAGCATGAATTTATAAAATAAGTCAAGTATTATGCAAAACGAAGAAACTTTCATTTTTTAAATTAAATTGTGAGTACTATTAATACCTTTATATGAATTTCCGATCAGATGTCAGCTTTAAGGAAATATTCTTAGGCTAGAAAACTATCTTGAAGAATAACAGAAATAATTACAGAATGAAATTTAATTCTCGAGTTTCAAGTGAAAATAATACAAAGAAATAAATAGATAAAACACCTTGCAAACGTGCTGATTTCATACTGTCATGTCAATGTATCCTGACATTTTCCTGTCATATCAATACGTATGCAATATTACAAAAGCAAGATCATCTTGCCTAGACCTTGATTTCATGCTGTCATGACAACATCTTGATATTATCCTGTCATATCAATACGTATGCAAGATTACAAAAGCAAGATCATCTTGCCTAGACCTTGATTTTATGCTGTCATGACAACATCTTGATATTATCCTGTCATATCAATACGTATGCAATATTACAAAAGCAGCCTACCTTGATATTTTCCTGATATTATGTTGCATACACCTTGTCAGCCAATATTGTGGCAGCCTGCTGACAGCATAAAGGGAGTAACATAACAACATTGAGGCAGCATTAATGCAAGATGATTTTTCTTGCATGTCAACCTTTATGCAATACTGAGGCAAGATATTTTGCTTACTGGGTCGTGGTCGACCTGGAACAGGTCTTCAGGACATAGAATCTTCTGATTAGTATTGATCCAAAGTCGCTGAACAACACTACGAGGCACATTGAGACGTCTAGCAGCTTTAGCCTGAAATAATCCCATTTCCATCCATCCAACTGCCTGCCACCTTAACGAATCGGGCAAACGACATCTCTGACATTTTCTAATCTCTATTGACTATTGTCACCGAAACTGCCAACAACAGTTGAAAATCAACACAACTTACACACAAAAGTACAAAAGCTGATATTTGCATATTTTTTTCTCACTTATAAAGATATGTTCTTTTCTATAAAATAAAAGGGGCAGCTGACTCATTCCATTTCAAATCAGGCAGGCAGGTATGAAAAGTGTCATATAATCATCACTGGTTTTTTTTGAAAAAAAAAAGTAGTTACAAGTAAGGGACATACGAAATATCCCAAAAGGATTTTACAAGAAAATTTTTTTTTCTTCAGTTACAGCCTACTTAAATTCGGCACAAAATCGGCCATTTTTGAAAAAAACAGCAAAACACTCGATTTGAAATGAACACTCTATTTCAAAAGTATTTAACCTATTTGAATAATTCTTTTTGAATTATTCAATTAAAAAATTATTTTTGTGTAGAAAAAACTGTTTTTACCGGTTTTATGATTTTTTTTCCTCCATGAAAAAAAAAGTTGTTTTTTTTTACCAAACAGAAATGGCAGTTTGAAGCCTTTATATGATAGTTTCATAGCATATTTTATTATAGTCCTTAGATCCATACAGCCTTGGAAATAAAATTTGAAAATTTTCAAAAATTAACGATTTTTAAAGTGAGATTACTCAAAAAACCCATTTTTTTTAAATCTAAAAATTGGCTCATTTGATCCCCTTTTAATGCTTAACAAGTGGATATACACTACATCCCGTGTTTTTTCTCAGAAAATGTTTTATGATTTTTTGACAGTGACCTTATTGACCATGGCATACATGTAAAATAAAAATTTCTAATAATTTCTTTCACTGAAATTCAGATCATATTAATGTCTAATAGCTACAATAATGGTGCACTTTATCAGTAACAGCTGAAATCTTTCCTTTTTCTTGTTTCACTATTAGTTTAGTTTGGCTCCAAAGTTATGCATTCACCGTTACTTAATATGCCACAACGAATCAATTTTTTTCTCTTTCAATTACAACGTGCCGTTCAATTACATGACAGGAGAAACCATCCAAGCTCAAATTGAAAAGCAAAACAATGCATTTAAAACGATTTACTATTTTAATTTTGTGCTTTGGTTGTCCCAAAATTTTTAGATCCTACCTCGTATGCTTACTTTTATACATAAGTATAAGTCCACTAAATTCAAAATGCAAAACTCACCTATAGTTTGAGAATTTAAAAAACCCATCTTTTTTATGAGAGAAAAAATCTATTGAAGATGCCTGTAAAATATAACCTAACAGATCTCACTAAACGTAGCTATTATAACCAGCGATCCAATTTCTGACAAAAGAAGTTCAGGAGCCCTATAGTCTTTAGAACTTTTTTCAATGCTTAGGTGGCGTGAATTCGGTCAAACTACAAAAATTTGAGTGAAGTAAGCAAGAAAGTATGGGAGCTCAGCTTCCATAACAAATAAGCCCTGATCAGCAGAAAAATATTTATATAATGAAGTCAAATGGTCACCAAACACTCTTCTATAATTACGCACAGAGTCATACAAAAACACGAATACACTGGGTCATCTAAAGCACGCATATTATTAAAAGTCAGTAAGATTTTAGTTGTTGCTGATAAAATATACCATTATTGTAGCTATTAGGCATTAATATAATCAGAATTTCAGTGAATGAAATTATTATACATTTTCATTTTACCTGCATGCTATCGCCGATAAGGTCACTTTTAAAGAAATCATAAAACATTTTCTGGGGAAAAACACGGGATGCGGTGTATATTCACTTATTAAGCATTAAAAGGGGTTAAAATGAGCCAATTTTTAGATTAAAAAAACAATAGTTTTTTTTTGAATAATCTCACTTCAAAAATCGTTGATTTTTGAAAATTTTCAAATTTTACACAAATACAAAAGTGACGACCAGCAACAGGCTCTGGGCCCAGCTAGACTGGTCCTAGTCAATTTACAATCCCCGGTGAAGATCAATGGCCCTCTTAAAACTATCTACTCCCTTGCTCATTACCACCTCTTCCGGTAAATTGTTCCAAGGTTCCACTACCCTGCTAAAATAATAATTCTTCCTAACATCCATGTTAGCCTGAGATTTAAATAGCTTAAAACAATGACCCATTGTCCTGTTTTCAGTGCTAAACTTCAGCCCCGTAATATCTTTCATTTTAATAAATTTAAACAACTGAATCATGTCCCCTCGGTCTCTTCTTTGCTCAAGACTGTACATTTTTAGCCTTCTAAGCCTGGAATCATAGTCTAAGTGAGAAAGTCCATTTATTAACCATGTAGCTCGCCTTTGAACCCTTTCCAATACATTAATGTCTTTCTTAAGATAAGGAGACCAAAACTGAACAGCATATTCCAAATGAGGTCTTACCAAACTTCTATATAAGGGCAGAAGAACTTCTTTAGATTTGTTTGAAATAGATCTATTGATAAACCCAAGCATCTTATTGACCTTGTTACTAGCAATGCTGCACTGTTGGCTAAACTTTAAATCCTGACTTATTAAGACCCCCAGATCAGTAACTTTACCTGACTAATGACTGAACCTTGCAAATAATAACTTGTACACTTATTTCCATGCCAAAAATGTAGCACTTGACATTTCCCAACATTAACAGCCATACCCCATTTATCAGCCCACTCCGTAATATGATCTAGATCCTCTTGCAGCTGTTTTGCTTGTTCTTCATTTTCTACAGTCCCCTTAACTTTGACATCATCAGCAAAACAATTCATGTTCCCAGAAATATTTTTGTGAATATCGTTCATAAAAACAATGAACAAAACAGGCCCTAACACTGATCCTTGAGGAACCCCGCTTAAAACCTCACTCCAATTAGAATAATTTCCCCTTACAACTACCCTTTGTTTCCTTCCGGTCAGTCAGTTTTTTACCCAAATGAAAGTTTTCCCTCCTATTCCTATATCAGCTAATTTGCTAAGTAGAGCAACATGCGGTATCTTATCGAAAGCTTTTTGAAAATCAATGTAAACAACATCTACAGGCTTCTTATTGTCCAAAGCCATGGTAACTTTGTCATAGAAATGTAATAAATTAGTTGCACAAGATTTACCTTTCCTGAAACCGTACTGAAAACTAGTCAATAGATTATTAGTCTCTAGAAAATTTACTATCTTAATTTCCATCAATGTTTCAAAAATTTTGCAAACCACCGAAGTTAGACTCACAGGTCTATAATTTCCCGCACTCCCTTTAGACCCTTTCTTAAAGAGTGGTGTAATGTTAGCCACCTTCCAGTCCTCTGGCACTGTCCCCGAGTTACAAGAAGCATTGAAAATATTTACGATTACATCTGCTAATTCTTCCGCGCATTCAACTAAAATTTTTGGATAAATGTTATCAGGTCCCGGAGCCTTAGTCTCTTTATTTTTTTTCAAATGAAGTAAAACGTCATCCCTGTAAAATACAAAGTCCTCAAGCTGTACTATAGCTTGTGTCTTGTTGGTGTCAACTGTTGAGATACAGTTATTATCAGCCTTATTATTATTACCAGCCTTGGAAATTTTACTTCCACGGCTGGATGGATCTAAGGATTATAATAAAATATGCCATGAAACTATCATAAAAGGGCTTTAGACTGCCATCTTCGTTTAGTAAAAAACCTTTTTTGTCATGGAGAAAAAAAATAAAATCGATAAAAATGCATTTTTTTTTGCCACAAATATATATTTTTTTCTTTCCTAACTAAATATCCAAAAACCATGTCTAGATGATGTGTGGGTTCTTATTTATTTTCAGAAAAAAGAACTATTCAAATAGGTTAAATACTTTTGAAATAGTGTCCATTTCAAATTGAATGTTTTGTTGGTTTTTTTCCAAAATGGCCGATTTTGGCAGAATTTTAGTAGGCTGTAACTGATGATTTTTTTCTTGCAAAATCCTTTTGGGATATTTCACACGCCCCTTAGTTGTAACTACTGTAATTTTTTCAAAAAAATCGGTGATGGTCATGCGACAGGCCCTGCCTGATATGAAATGGCTCAGCTATCGTTTTTTCATAAATGGTTAAAAAGTTCGTTATTACCATTCATGCATAATATGCACCTTTTTGTTACTACCATTTATTCGAAAAACATGTTGTACTTTAACTTTTTGAGGCCAGTGTACTTTAAATTTGATTACATTGTTAGAAAAATAGGTGTTTTAATCTTGCTGAATACTTTTTTTTTTTGTGTGTGTGTGTGCTTCCTGAAAATAATTGAATTCTCGTAGCATGAACATTGATAGTTTTTAGTATGCGCTTAACTAAGGGAGTGTGACCAAAATAGGTCAAACCAGTGTATTTCAATTTGTGTCACAAAAAATAAATAAAGGTGTAAAAGTGTAATTTCTAAGTTTTAAGACCGTGAGAATTATTTTTTTTCCATGTATGAACTAAAACAGCAACATCACAATAAAACAATCCAAATTTAAAGAAAAAGAATCCTTAACCATGCCCATAATTATAGTTGGGGCAAACCTAACCTGGCAGCGTCAGCAAAATTAGTCGACTTCACCTGGCTATACAGATCCTAATCACAGCATTAGGCGCTGCCAAGTTAGGCTTGCCCCAAATATCATCAATTACCCTAATTTCTTTCTTGTAACTAGGTTTTTATGAGAGCTAAGTGGGAATTGATTCTGATTCTTCTAACAGGTTATTGTGCCGTTAGATTGGGAAGAAGAGAAAACCAGCAGAAATTCTGAAAAAAGAAACATTTTTGCATCTAGAGGTTGGCAGCCCGGTGGGCAAAGAGCGAGCGAGAAAGGAAGAATACATTATGAGAGGAATATAAATAATAAAGGTACATTGAAATAATTTTGTACATTATTTTTTCTTCATGCAAAAGTTAAGATGCTTGACTTTCTTGGGATAACTTGACTTTCTTGGGATAAAGTGTTTACTAACAAGAAACTTTTGAAATCGACAGGTATATCTATTTTTGAGAACTTAACTAGAGCTAGAAGTGTTTTTTACAAGCAACTAAGAAGTTTTCAAGTCAACTGTTGGACAAGAGGGGGGGATATACTTGTACAGCATGAAGGTCACATTAAAGTTTTAAGAAAATTATCCGAAATGCAACGTTATATTGATTCATTTGCATCTGATAAAAATGTTCATTAATTGTTACTATTTTTGTAATTATATTTGGTTTTCTATGTTTACTCATTTGTCTAGATTACTATTTGACTTGCTTTAATTTATAAGTCTTTTTTGGTGATATTTACTTTATGGCTTTATGAGTTTCATTGGTTCATGTATTTTTTTTCTGTTATTCTATTTAATTGGATTATGGGTTGTGTCTGCTGATTTTCTTTTGCTTGACACCTTCAATAGTTCTATTTTTTTCTACTGACCTTTCGTTTTCCCTTTTTGTTTATTTTTTTCTTAATGAACTCTGCATATTATAATATTGATAGTCTGAACTCTCAAACAGCAAATCACAACACTAACACACTTGGGGAATTTAAATACTGCACTATTTTGCACATAAATGTAAGAAGTATTGGATCTAAGGTTGATGAATTAAACAGATTAATTAATGAAATTGATGATATCATGATAATTGGAATCACTGAAACATGGGGTATTTTGGATGGGTTTACATATTTTCCGGGTTTCAACTGTCATTTTATTAACAGAATGAATAAAATTGGTGGAGGAGTAGCTCTTTTTATAAAACAAGACTTTAATAATGTTTTTACATGTGTTAAATTTACTTTTATAACTGAATTTTGCGAAATTGTCACTGTTGAATTTGATAAAGTTGTGTTTTCAACTATTTATAAACCTCCAAAAGGTGACTTTACTGCCTTTTTTTCTGTTATTGAATCTCTGTGTGATTATGCTAAAGAAGTCAGAAAACAAATATGCATTTTTGGAGATTTTAACATTAATTTTCTTGAAAAAAATGACCATGTTAATATGATAGAAGACTTATTCAGATCCCATTGCTGCATTAATTACATTAACAAACCTACTCGAATAACTCATAGTACTTCTACTTTAATTGATATAATTGCTACAAACGTATATGATAATTTTTTTCATCTCAATCCCGAAAACTTGGGCAATTTTGACATTGCAAGTTTCGATCACTCTGGTTCTGTTGGTTTTAATCGGGAAATTTTTGCTGGCATAATAATCTCAGATATTTCTGATCATCTACCTGTTTTTGTCAAAATTAATCAGAAATTAATTTTTAATAATCATATAGTCTTAAATGAAAATAATGTTTGCGCTGAATCTATGATCCGGTCTTATAATCCGCAATCTCTTGAAGATTTCAGACTTTTTATTTCTACAGTAAACTGGAAAGATATCTTAACATTTAATAACATTGATGACAACTACAATGCTTTTTTAAAAACATTTTCTGAGTACTATGATATTTTTTTCCCTTTTATTGCCTTTAAAAAGAAGAAAAAAATGAGAAAGTGTTGGATGAACAGTGTCTTACTAAAAAAGATTAAATACAGAAATAAGCTCTATCAGAAATTCATTCACACTAGAAACTACGACGATTTATTAACCTACAAGACTTATAGAAATAGAATAAATAAGGAAATTAAAAGAGTGAAAAGGCAGTTCTATTGCGATTTATTTTCCGTTGATAAATCAACTAAAGCTATATGGAATAATTTAAAGAAAATTAATGTCAAAGTTAAGGGAATGGAACAGTGTGATATTGGAGATTTAAACAATGGCGATGTAGTTGTTGTGAATGATGCAGATAAGGCTGAGCTCTTGAATAATTATTTTCTTAATATAACTGATAATTTAATCAATGCTAATGATACTCATGTTTCTAATGATCTTTCATTCCAAGGGTATTTAAAAAATTTGAAGTCAGT
The DNA here is from genome assembly GCF_026930045.1 of Uloborus diversus. Lineage (NCBI taxonomy): Eukaryota > Metazoa > Arthropoda > Arachnida > Araneae > Uloboridae > Uloborus > Uloborus diversus. The sequence continues at coordinate 28,069,240 of NC_072731.1, read as the reverse complement.
GCCTAACTCCTTTTATCTTTATGAAATTACTACTACTGAGATATACATGACAATTAATAAATTGAATGCTTCAAAAAGTGCAGGTCATGATGGAATACACCCTAGAGTGATAAAATACATTAATAATGAGATTTCTCCTGTACTTACTATATTATTTAATAATGTTTTTTCTGAGTTTAAAATACCTAATAATTTAAAAATTTGTAAAGTTGTTCCTATTTTCAAAAAAAAAGGTAACCCTATGGATATTAAAAATTATAGACCAATTTCTATTGCTTGCACATTTACTAAAATTCTTGAGAAATTAATTTATACAAGGATTTGGAACTACTTTTATAATAACAAGTTATTATTTAATAACCAGTATGGTTTCACTAAAAATAAATCAACAGAAGCAGCTATAGTTCGAGCAATTGATTATATTCAGAAAGAGATTGATATTAAAAAAAATATTGTACTTGGTTTTTTCCTAGATCTCACAAAAGCTTTTGACGTTATTGATCACAATATTTTGCTGCTCAAATTAAAGTTTTATGGTGTAAGAGGGGGGCCATTTAAATTGTTCCAGAGTTATTTAAGAAATAGAAAACAATATGTTTATATTAAAAATACAAAATCGAAATTACTTACTGTTACTCATGGTGTTCCTCAAGGATCAATTTTGGGCCCACTGTTATTTATCATTTTTCTAAACGACATTTTCTCTATTGCAAATAACTCATTAATACTGTCTTATGCTGATGACACATCTGTTTTTATTGGAGAAAAAGATGTAGTTTCCTTATATAATAAATGTCAGGTAATTTTAGAGCAAGTCATGACATGGTTTTTAACCAATAAATTATTTGTTAATTATGAAAAAACTAATTACACTGTTTTTCATTGGAAAAATAAAAAAATTGACAATTTTGAACTAAAATTGATTGGAAAAAATTATCAACATGTTGAGAATATAAATTTTTTGGGGGTAAATCTTCAAAATAACTTACGGTGGGACAATCACGTTGAGTTTGTATCAAAAAAGATTTCTCGTAATTTAGGTTTAATTAATTTTGTGTCTAATATTCTTCCTGCTGATGTTCTGTTTATTTTATATTTTTCTTTGATATATTCAGTTCTCAATTATGGTGTTCTTGCTTGGGGCCAAACAACTAAAAATAATCTAAATAGAATAAATATTTTATTAAAAAGATTTCACAGAATAATTAATAGAGATAATATTGTGGGTAACAGTAATAGGAGCTTTTTAAAGACCGTGGAACAAATTTATAAATATAATGTTGGTATTTTTATGTATGATTTAGTAACAAATGGTTTGAATTCAGAAATAGTGACAATCCGTGAATTGGTTCATAACTACCCCACTAGAAACCGTGAAAATATTATACCTATAAACGCAAAAACAAATCTATTGTTTAATGGCATTAACTCCTACGGACCAAGATTGTGGAACACCTTACCCAATTGTTTAAAAACCATTAATAATCGAAATTTGTTTAAGAATAGGCTAAAAAATTTTATACTCAATTCTACTGCAGCCAATTTAGGATAAAGTAGCATATTCGTAATAGTAAGCCTCGGTTCTGTTATAAAATTAGACGTACTTTAATTACATTACTTGTGTTGTGTTTATGTGTTCTTTGTATGATTATGCATTTATTTTTTGTTAATTTTATATTATGTTTTAAACTGGCTCTAAATTAAGCTCTTCTCTGAGTGGTGGGAGTTAGTCAGGCTATTGTATAGCCTTTACTTCCATCTACTCAATCAGGGATTCTCAATTCGACAGAGAGAAATATATTTCTGTTGGTAATTTCTTTTTATTTTATATGTGAAATGCATATTTGTATAATATATGTATGTGTATGTATGTATATGTGTATATATATGTGTGTATATGTGTGTGTGTATATATATATATATTTCCCTGATTGAAATAAATGAATTGAATTGAATTGAATTGAATTGAAAGATCACTGTTTAACCCTCTGATGAATTTCGTGACTCTTAGTGCTACATCAAATTTCATTATACTATTTTCCTAGTTATTCCTTTGTTGACCAGTGTGATTTAAGTGGCGCAATATGGCTGCTTTTCATTTTGGTTGTTAATATTGTTATAGTACTGACACAAGTTAATTTCTGAAAATGTAAAAAATTTTAAAAACAAAAATCCACCTTATACGTGCATTTTATTATTATTCTTTCACCATTATTCCTTAACATTTTGGGCATACAAATACTTTTTCTTCAGAAAATAATAGTTTAGACAGTAGAGGTTTAACGCCGTTTAGATTTGAAGTTCCTTGTCCTCAGGGCTTGACTAAGATATCAGAAAGTCCTAGGCTTAACACTTTCTCGTGGTCCCTCTGTTGTGAAACCTAATACAATTTTGACTATTTGGGAGCCCCTAAATATCAAAAGTAATACCGCATGAATCATGTTTATACTTTAGAAATAAAATGTATGATAATTTTGGTGAAATGCTAAGTTTCAATAAACTGAAATTATTCCAGGGAATTCCGATTCATTCAATGTCCACTACACGCCTTTTGGATCCACAAACTGGATGCCAGGAAAGAGAAAACACCATCCAGGACGAGAAACCGAATCGGAAGACAACGTTGCTGAAGACTCTACTACCAAGAGTCCAGGGACAACTTTTGTCGGGGAATTGGGCAAGAAAAACGTCTTCATATCCAGTGGTTGGGGTCCTGGGGGAAGACAGGTGTCCATGAGCTCGCTCAGAAGGCCTGGCACTCGAAGACAAAAAGAAGGCAAGTCAACAAGTTTGCCAGTTAAGGTCTCCAGTCAAGAATCATGGTCAGTGCCGAGGCAATATTGGTCTGTGCCACACCTGTTTGGAAGTCATTGGCAGTGACACGGTATAGGCCAATAAAACTTTTTCGTTGAGGAGATTGCAACTTTTACTGTGTGTGTGTAATTTGAAATCAATGTTTGATTGTACCGTTAAATTTTGATGTTTGATATTTTCAGCTTTATGTATGTGAAAAACTTTTGATGTTGAAATAATAAAGTTTACTCAAAAACAGTTTCTTATTAAAGACAAAATTGCTATTACTTTATACTTAAGAACATATACTTTTCTGAGTATTAGAAAACTTTCATCACAATTTTCGCACACAAAATAATCAATGATAAAAGTATGAACACACATAGAAGAAAAAGATAAAGAAAGTAAGAATTATTGTTTTGTTTACTAACGATATGAAGACAAAAATCCTAATCAAAAAGTTATCTGTTAAAGAATGACTTGTCTAAGTGCCATTTTTCCCCCGGGAGAAAGTTTTCTAAATTAAAGAACCTCAAATGGTGGTGGAAACCCTTCACCTGAAAAGATGGTAATATAAGGTAAGTGCAGCATGGTTTATGAAAGTCCACCTACGGCTTCAAGTTTTCACAAGTTTTACACAAAACTTTTAGAAGTTCATTTACATCAATTTGCTAGTTTACTACCTGAATTCCAATTTTAAACTAGTTGTGCTTCCAAGAATTTTGGTTTAAGCACTTTGAGGTATTGAAAACCTTTTCCCTTCATGTTTATCTTTATGAGAATAAAAAGTTTTAAGTGGTAAGGCCTTTCTTTTCTTCCAAAAACTGGTGAACTTTCAAAGTCATATTGACAAGCATGTTGTCATGTTAAAGTAGTCAGTCGCCTGGTTACTGTAGTAAATGAGAGATCAAACTCAACTTACGCAGTTAGAACTCGCAAATTAATTCTATTATTCTTTTCAACACATCCTAATTGATAATGTTCCTCACTCTCTCTCTCGCTCAAATAAATAAAACATTTTTGGTCCTAAATTCAGATAAATGTCAAGAGTTCAAAATTTCACTTTTTTTCATTCCTTAGCATTTCCTTTCAAAAACAAATAAGTGAAATTGAAAACTAAGTACATATTAAAATCATATGGGACATAAATATGGTGGATTGTTCAGTGTTGTATGTCTTGACTGCTTCTACATCTACATGTATTGCAAAACTTCACGAATTTAATACAAACATATATTTGTGTATACACACGAACCTCGTTATCACAACACCTTTGGGACTGTCAGCAAAATGTCGTCATAGCCGGAGCGATGTCATAACCGGAGTAGTTTAAAAATTCGTAATTAAACATTAGTTAACAAAATTAGATTTAATGAAGAAATTAATAACGTTATATATGTTTTTAATTAGATTAAACAAATGCAAATTTTAATTATTGGTAGATATAACAAAAATTATTTAAAAAAAAACCTTCACTTCCCTCCCCCCCCCCAATTCTAAAATACTTTCCAATAAGTGTTTGCTAAACTTTTGAATAACATTTTTAACACTCCTCCTTTCCACGAAACTATCAGCAAGAAAAAAAACAATTCAAGACTCTTCACTTTTGTTCGCAATTTGATTAGATTTTGAAGGCTAAGCCTCACCTTTCGAAGGTGAAAAAACCGTTTGTAATTCTTTTATCCACTTTAGAGTTGTGTGTCCCTTTTCAATCTAATGAGGAGCTCTTATCAGTGGCGGCTCGTCACTATGGGCCGGGCCCACCCGACAAAATAGTGCATAATTAGATAATTTAAAAATGTCTTTTGGATTTCAGTTTTAAATAATTCACAGCATGAAACTGATTTTGAATTTCTAGCACTCTGCTCATCGCTAATATAAGAAAAAAGTGTTCCTTTTCTATCAAATAGCAACAGCGCTTTAAGAATGATTCTATAGGCCAATTTAATGACGGCTCACAACTTAACCAACTGCGAGCATTAAATCTAAGTAAAGAAAGCGGCAAGCGACATCACCCCGAACGATGTGTATGGGCCGGATTCCTTCCTGCCCCCTCGAAAAATACCTTCATCCAATAGCAATAGTGGAAGCAATGGGAGGAATGTGTCTCGCCTCGCGTCGCTTATACTAAGTTCCAGTGAGGCGATGGACAGAATTTTCGGAACCCACCCCACGGGGAAAGGAAAAGTTCTCTCATCGCTCTTTCTCTCTCTCTTTTGATTTAATCCATTTTTTTTCCTTTTCTTTAATCCTAAACGGCTATTACTATGAGGTACTGGGGTTTACAATATTTTGGGTTCCCACTCATTTCATTGCATGGGATGTCCATTTTAATTTGTCTATTTTTCTTTATGGAACATAGAGCGCATTCTCGAAATTTCTGAACGGACATTTTATTTTCGAAAAGGCGTTTGCCATTTTTTAAGTTTCAGTTTGAATTTAGGTTCAGTTGGTTTTCAGTGTCGTGCTAATATAATAAGTGTTAAGACTTTATATTTTTGAATTAAAAGCTGCACCTAAAATAATCTTCATAGGGTGAGATTTTTTCAATATTCTTATAAGCTATGATATTTGGTTAAAGTAATAAGTCTTAATCGTGTTGGCCATATTGTCATGCTTTTTCTACGCTAGAGTATTCTAACGCTGAGCAAACCTAAATTATTACACAATGAAAATTAAAAGTAATTTAAATTTCTTATAAAAAGAATATATTGGTAATTAAGTAAACTGTGTTTCTAGAAAAATTAGTTACCAGTTTCGTAATTTGATATATATGAGGCAGTGAGAAGCTAAGGGATGTAAGTGGCAAAATTAAAAATTTGGAGATAACCAGTACAAATGGTAGGTGAACCTCTCCTCTGTCTTAGGGCAAGAGATAGCACTAGTAGCCCTGGTAGGTGCTGCTCTACAGCATGATTTAGAGAAAAAAAAATCTATGAAAGCCTACCTAGGAAGTTATTTTTAAACGCGTTTTACTCAAAACTTGAAAATGTCCACTTACACCATTTTGCTTCTCACTACCTCATATAATAACGAAGCATGTCAAAGTGAAATGCTGCTACATGATCCCAGTCACAATCTAATTTTCTGTTATTCTGTATGGGAAAAAGGAGTGGGGGGGGGGGGGGTGTTATTGGTCTTCATTGCCTTATTATTTGTTTTTATTTTTCCTTTTTCTTGTAAAAACTTAAAACAAACGTCAGAGGCAACCCGATCTTTTGGGAGGAGAGTGGTTGAGTTCTCAATTCACAAAATGCCCCTGATAACAGCGGGCCCACCCGCTAAATTAAGCCACAAGCCGCCACTGGCTCTTATCTCTTTTTCTCTCATGGGAGAAGCTTGTAGTGACCACCTACAGCTTCAGGTAGCTATATCTTTCTCTTCTTCTGCTGTTTCCCTTGTCCAGTATTACAATCCACCTGCTTTGAATTCCTTTCTATTGTCCCTCATCTTGTCAAAATCTGAAACCTGTACCTTTCAGAACTTATCTACTCGCCCCCCGCCATTCTCAAGGTATCATGCCTGGTCAAATCTCGTCAGAGTCCGAAGTTCCTACATCAACATTTCCAAGTGTTTTCATTATTTTACTGAAAATTTTTCAGTTGAAAGAAATATTTGATCTAGTCTGCGCAGCTCGAAGTGCCGTCGTAACTAGAGTTGCACCAAAAAAAAAAAAAACTGTCGTAAAATCCGGAGCCACTTAATATTAAAATAATACGGCATAAATACGGGATTTTGAAAAAGTGATGTGACATCCAGAGTGTCGTGATAATGAGGTTTGACTGTACATACTTAATATGTATTTGAATTTATTCATAGACATCTCACTGATAAGATTATTTAATTTGATGTAACCCATTTCCTTTCTAACTAGTTTAAAATCTTCATAAGCCAAAGTGTATTAGTTTTGCATCTGACAGACTCCAAACTATTGGTATATTGGTGAAAGCTAGGACTCTTCTCACTACACTATATGAGACATTTTCCCTGCACACCATTAGATTTTTGATAGCAGATTCATGCAGAATTTAATGATCCAAATACGGAAATAAAATTTAAAATTTTGAGTAGTTAAAATGTTGAATATTCATGCTGAAAATTATTAAGCATTTCATGTGGTTTTGTGGAAAAAATCACACTGCTATGTTCATGAAAAAATGATTATCTTTTATTTTCATATAAAATGCTGATGAAAATAAAGTTTTACATCATCTCAGGCTCAGCATGTTGTTTATGAGCCAAGTAAAGAAACCCAATGCTTGACAAAGCACTGACTAAAAATATCACATCAAACCAACGATGATAGAAACTAAATTGTAAATTACCTAAAACTTCTGTTATGATGGACCTGAAAATACATACAAAATAAAGTTTGTGATAACTATTTCTTTGCACTAAATATAAAACGTTGAAGAATAAAGATACATAAATAATTAATCAGCAATAGATCAAATTAATTTCAGTGAGTTTCATAGAAACAAATAGGAAATTTAAACCATTTTGTCGCAAGTTATTTACATCTCTTGGTTTAATCACAATGGAGCCTTTCACAGCTTCCATGAATTTTTTAAAATATAAGACAAGAAATTAACTGAGCGTAAGAAACACTGTTGCTATTTTATTTTATGTAAAAAGTGACAGATGAAATTCTTGAAAAAGTCTTGAAAGAAAAAAAATCTTTCAAGACTGCATGTGAAAATTCAATCAGAAATTAATGCAATTACTAAAATAACAAGTATATGGCAGTAGAGGGTGGTTACCTGTACTCTGAGGGCATATTCATACGCATTAGCAAAACAGATGACACAAAGTACATCCCCTGAAAAAATAAATATATTCAATATAGGTAGATAAGAAAAATATTTCTTTTAATTATGAATACATGAATAAACAGAAAATAAATGGTTAATTAAAAATAAAAATAATATTCTGTTAAGTTTAAAAGACCATACAAAATTAATTCAGATGCATAAATTTTAGGTAAATAAAGAAAAAAGATTTTAAAACAAAATAGAAAAACTCAAATCTGAAAAGAAAAAACATACAGGGAAATCTATAAAAATCATTAAAATAGAAAGTGAAAAAGATAAATAAATAAAAAAAAAAATAAATAAATTAGATGAAATAAAATAATAAAAACAGCCGTAAAAAAATAGAAAAACTCAAATCTGAAAAGAAAAAACATACAGGCAACTCTTCGAAAATCATTAAAATAGAAAGTGAAAAAATAAAGAAATGAGATGAAATAAAATAATAAAAACAGCATTGGGATTGGAAATGAAAAGAATGATAATAAAATAATAAGAAACATGGAAGAAAAAACCATAAGGATACATTAATAAAAGTTCTGATCCACGCAGAAACCATACTACAGTATTAGTACAAATTTCTTGTGAACAAAAGTCAAGTAAGCCTAAAAATTCTAACACAAACAGAAACTGGACAAAATCTTTTCGGATTTTATCACGAATTAGGAACAATTTTTAACTAACTATGAGAAAAAGTATATTACACAAAAGCCTCCATTATGTGCTTCTCGATTACATGCCTTTTACGCTTATAGGGCATTCTACGGTATTTTGGACATTATGTAGAGTCCGTAACGTGACCTTTTTTTGCCATAACTTTTTAATTTACCGTTTGATTTGCAAATTATTTTAATTTAAGCTGGTGTGTTGGTAGGAAAAGATCAAAATAAAATAATATGCTAATCAAACAGTAAATTAAAAAGTTATGGCAAAAAAGGTCAGGTTACGGACTCTACATAAATGTCGAAAATACCTTGGAATGCCCCTTATACATTGTTAAGGCCAGATTTATTCCTATTCAGGTTCATTATTTAAGGATTCAGTACTACTCCCCCCCCCTGACTTTGAAAAATTTATATGTAAGTGGGTATGGTTTTGTTGCTTTCCAAAAAAAGGGACAACGAACCCTTTGCCCTCCCCCCTGGAAATATCAGAAATGATGGCTTTGTCCCTATTACTTTAAATACAAAAGGGAATGGTTTATATGTCCTTTTTCCTTCCCTAAAGTTTTCTGCTTGATTATCTTTCTTGATTTCTTTAGGGGGGCGAAATCTTTCAGGTATAGATGAAGTCACATCACCTTCTTTTAAAGATTCAAAAGATTGTATTGATAAACTTAAAGCTTATTTTGCTTCTCAAAACACAATACAACAAACTTTTTATTAAATAATTCAACAAATAATGCAATAATCAATGCTCAAATGCTATCAGCACATTAGGTTACGATAAAAGTTTTTTTAAGCTAAATGTCTGTACATATATGTAACTGCATAATATAATTACATTAAAATTGGAAATATACCTTGAAAGATTAGTATTTAAGACACAATAAAGGTAAAATTTATTTCACTTTCATAACTATTTTGTTCAACAATTCAATTATTCTTTTTAATACAGAACTATTACAGAACGAGTTTTGCTGATTGCGTAGAGAAACTTTATAACAGCCTTAAAACTGTTATATTTGAATAAATTCTCATTACCAGAGTTAAACTAGTAAAAATAAAAGTAACATTTCAATTATGCATTATTTTCATTAATACATTGTTTTAATCCAGTCCCTTGAACAACGCATAAACAATGCTTTGAGTCAATTCTTAAGAGTGTTTACTTACCATAATTTGAGCAAGTGCCAGCACTATAATATTTGAGGACTTACTGCTTGATATTGCATAGAAGAACTGAAATAAAAGAGTGAAATATTTAACTTTTAGAACCAGGTCATATTGCATCAAAAGTTACATCTTTATGTGAAACTTACTTTAGTTAAAGTGATGAGAAGGCCTCTAATTGAGGTAACTACAATTACACCAACCAAAATGAAAGATATATGTTGAGACCAAAACTTTACCTATGAAAATTAAAATATTTAAATTTAATGCTGAAAAATTTTTTTCATATTAAAATCAAATAGTTTTTTATTTTTAAATTCAGCCTGAAAAAAAAGTAATTTTAATCCAGAAATTAATATATATTCAAATATGTCGTAGCTTACCCAAGATGGGAAAGCTGAGCAAATGATACAAAAAAACACATAATAACGACTTATTCAACTAGGAATCAAATTATGCAAGTCATTTGTGCATTATTTAATTTGTGGTTGAAGGAATAATAATAATTAAGTGAATGAGAATAAATAATTTAAACAAACAGACATATAGTACTGCTACATTTCACAAATAAAGAGATTTTTGGCCAAACTTTGGAAAGCTTCATTTATGTGGATATATGTTGTTTTTCAGAGATGTCTCTTTATCAAGATCCTTTTTTAAGCTCATTAATAAAATCATTGATTAAAATGAAGATAAACTGCAAAAATAATGGAACAATAAAAGCTTATTTAATGGAGGTAAAGCATTTTAATTTAGTACATTGTGCATTTTTAGTCAAAAGTGATCGACTCAGTTTGAATTAGAATGTTTGTCAGATTTTGCTTTCTGAAGTGTAAGTAAAATTTATCCTAACTACTTTAAAAACTTAAAAAATTGGAAAACACTTTTTAAAATCATATCAAAATTCAGTAAAAAGAGAAACAAAATTTCAAAATTCATACATTTGAATAAGAAAATGATTACATTTTCCAAAAAAAAAAAGGACTAAACTGAATTCTTAAGCATGTAGTAAAAGAAATTTAAATTACACAATAAAATAATAATAAATATGCACAATATTCACAAATCTTTTCAAAGTGACAGAATTTGATACATTTTTTATTGGAACGTTAAAAAAGGAGTAATAAAATTACAGTTAACAAAAGCAGTAACACATGTTAAGCTATGAAGTTACCTGTAGAGGGCAGGAGTGACATATATTAATTATTAAGTACAATTGGCTTAGTGAAAATCTGTAACATTTAATACAAAAGATATCTTACATCAAAGTTGATTCCCATGTAGTTGACTGCAATTTCAATTCCTCTTGTTACAGGATCAACTTTGCCAACTCTATCAAAAAGTATATTGAATGTACACTGAAATGATAAATCATTGGTGAAATAACTCTTTTGCCACGTTCACTCTATTTTTATTTAGTTATTTATTTTAATCATTGCACTGGCAAGTTTTGAAGACATGAATTTTGAAACTACTTAGAAAGAATGTTATGTAAAAAACCTCAAACTCAAAAAAAGAGAATGTTTATAACTGGTTCAGCAAGAATTTCTGCAGTAAAAGTTGGTTGTTTCTAATGCAGTATGATTATTTATTAAGCACATTTTCCACTTTAAATTCTATAAATTAAGTTTTGAAGGATTTTGATTGCCATTTTATTTAGAGATATTCTTTGCAGAACCAGCAGCACATGCATTTAAATCACAGCTGAATTTTATCAAATATTCAAAACATTAAAAATAATAATAATAAAAATAAAACAGAAAATTATAGAACAACAATTTAAAAATCGATGAATTAGGAGGTGAAAAAATATTCACCAATGATACTCGCAGATCGAAAAGGGAAGGAGGAAGTATTTTAGGGAACAAATTAATTAAAGGAAGAATGAAGGCTTATTCATAAAATTATACAGCTTTTAATCTTTTCAAGAAATTCTGCATCATAACATAGCAAAGTAATTTTTTAACCGAACAGAAAGTAACATTTTAATATATAATACAAATTGTAATTATGAAACAAAATTAAAACATCTTTAAATATGAATCTGCAATTACTTAAAAGAAGTACAGTCGAGCCTGCTTAATGGAATAGGCGATTTGCCAGGAAAAATTATTCTAATAAGCAGTATATTCCATTATCCGGGATAAAAATAACACACATCAACGGTGTAGTACATTGGAATTTTATTACATTAAGCGGGATATTCTATTATCCGATATTCCATTAAGTGTTCTCGACTGTATGTTCTTTGAAGTCCATATGTGAAGTCAAGTACAACGACAATATTAAAGTATTATTGCCCTAAGTTATTTCCAAATTTCAGTAGCTATGTTCCCTACAAAAATAACTTTTTAGATATATCTTCTCTCTGATAGCTGTTTCTCACTCCTAAACTTGCTCAGTGAAAATCTGAACAATGCTAAGCTATCCAAACATGAAATGTGAGAGGAGTTTGAAACAATAACTCCTGGACTTTAGTAAGCAGAAAATGTTTCTGGTGCAGTTTTTAGTGAATTGAATAAATGGGAATGGTCCTTTGAAAACTTTTCACAAAATTTGCTGTACAGAAACACATTAGTAGATTTGTTTCAAAAAGAATGCAACTATAAACGAACAATATATCCACTGTCTGAATTTTTTTTCCTAGTAATCAATATTTTTTTCTTATTCATTCAGGTTTATTTATAACTATTTATTTAATTCACAATCAAATCAGGAATGGAGTTTGTGTCAGAAAATTTGCTTTAAGTTCATTGTTATAGGGGTAATGATAATAAAATTAAAATCACTTCTGCTGCACTAGGATTTTTTCCCCCAGTAATCAGTTTCTAGTGTAATCAATAAAAATTTTTTCCCTTATTCATTCAGATTTATTTATAAATCTTTATTTAATTCACATTTAAATTAGAAATAGAATTTTGTGTAAGAAAATTCGCTTTAAGTTCAATGTTATAGGAGTAATAATGATAAAATTAAAATCACTTCTACAACTATTACTAGATAAAAATTTCTACACGTTGAATTTCTTTCCAGACATTTGCCGCTTCAATATATGGAGGTGTGGCTGCATTGCAGAAAAAAAAATCTTTGCAAATGAGGTTTATGTAATAATATAACAAATATCACAAGTATATTAAATAAATTATTTTCTCACCAACTTCTCCAAAAATAAATTACGGTGAAATTACTAGACTTATTTAATATTCCTTTTTGTAAAACAAAAGGCAGGAGGTTTTTACATTATGAAGCAAAACAAGCAAGCATTTTGAAAGTGCAAAACTATGTTGAATACATCATCCTGCAAAACCTATCAACAAGTGATTGCTTCCTTCATTTAAAAAGCATATCTCCCTGTTTGCAAAAGCATATATCTCTTTGTTCCATCACTTAATTATCAGTAATGCATTTGTGCAGCAGAGACATTTAAATATAAGTTTTAGGCAATGGGTAGAGCAGGTATTCATACATAAACTCCAACTACATGAAGATTTCAAATGAGTAACAAACAATTAAATTCTTGGAACATTTTTTTTTTTTTTCAAATTTAGAAGACAGAAAGGTACGTCCAGTAACACAATCGATGAATACAATATTATATCACATTGTTATAAAATTAGAAAATGCATAAAATGTATGAAAATGCAAAAAATGCAGATGCTATGTATACATAACATCTGCATTTTTTTCAGCAGTTTTATTTAATTAGAAAAAAAAATAGTCACACAAAGTTCGACTTACTATAAAGATTTTCCACATACAGTACAAAGAAAAGAAATACCCTAAACAATTAAAATATTTTCCTTTTAGTGTCTTAGACCACTCTATTCTTTCCTATAAGAAAAGAATATAAAAAGGTAAATAAATTTGAGGTTGATATAACCAGGAAGCTAATATAGTTGCAAATGTTGCACATAGCATATTAATTAATATGTTTTAATTTAAAACTGGACAAACATTAAACATTATTAGATTTTTAATTTTAACAATTAAACTTGATATGATAAAGAAATATAGCTTATTTTGATACCATGTTTCACATACAATTTTTTAAAAAAATTATCTTCAAAGGAAAAATAATAAAATATTTTACACAGAAATATTAAAACTAAACTAGAAATTTAAACAAAAATCAACTATTAATTTTAAAATCAATACTAATAACTGCAATAAATAAATAACTAAAATAAAAAATTACAATCAATTTTGCATGGTTTGTGTCTGTTGCACACTTGCACTTGCTTGTTGTTACTTGCAAGTTTCTTGGATTGAATTTTGGAGCAGAAATAATCTTGCATCAAAAGCATTTAATTAACTCTGACTACAGTATATCAAAATTTTAAAGAGACTAACAAAGTCTGTTAACATGAACATATGGTTATGCCATGGACATAGTTAAAGCTTAAAACAAATGAGGCAACAGATTATAAAATGGATTGAAAAGTGTAAAAAATCAATTTGCTATAGCCAAAATAAACAGTTGAGACTACAGTAACTTTTACAGTAAAGCACATGCAACTAAAATCAACTTTATTTGGAACGTTTTATTTGTGAAAACAGTTTAGATAAATTTCTGAGCTGCAAGAGAGTTTAATTAAAGTGAAAGGAGCCATGCATGAAACAAATTTGTTATGAAAATCGTTTAGATAAATTTCTGAGCTACAAGGGAGTTTAATTGAAGGGAAAGGAGCCAGGCATGAAGCAAATTTGTTATGAAAAACGTTTAGATAAATTTCTGAGCTACAAAGAGTTTAATTAAAGGGAAAAGAGTCATGCATGAAACAAATTTGTTATGAAAATCGTTTAGATAAATTTCTGAGCTACAAGGAAGTTTAATTGCAGGGTTCATACCCTTTAGGCAGAAAAAAAATTCAAGCACTTTTCAAGTATTTTTCAAGGTAAAAAATTTTGTTTTCAAGGCAATATCATAAATTTGTACTAAAAATATTGTATGCAGCTTTCATTTACTACAAACACATAGAAATAAGGCAATAATACAAAAAGTATAGGAAAACAAAATTGCTTTTTCTACAACGAGAGACGCTTTGATGAAAGATCTACTGCGTCGAAAGTTTTTCTGAAAATGTTTGAAAAGTTTGGTCATAAAGAGAAGCAGATACCAAGAGGTTTAATTTTGAGGTTTTTCAAAGGTTGCAGCAGTCAGAGGTTTGTATATTTTCTAGAATCAGCAAATTAATACTTAAAAAAAAACCTTTCATAAGTGCTTTTACCCTTTATGGGAAGAAACTAAAATACCCAAGTACAATGGCATTGCCAGAGAGGAGTTTTTGAAGTAACTCCCCCCCCCCCCCCCCCCCCCCGGTTTCAAAATTTATTTCCAATATAAGTATATATATATCCCTTATATTTATTACAATATAAGGACGGTTAGGACAAAAACACTACCCATAAAGTTATTTCCGTTTGCACTATTAAGTTCTAAAAATATTAGGTTTGCAAATCATTTATAAGTATGCAAATCAATTATTCGTATGTATTTATTAGCTGTTCAGCCAATAAGGCATTTCAAATGTCCTCGAGTAAATTTAAAAATTAGGAAGTAAGAAAAGTTTATAAAAGTCCACAGTCCAGTCTCTACACCTCAAAATATGCAAAAGCAGCTTAAGCAGTGATAAATACTCTGAATGCAAACTTGAGCCTATTCAGCTTTCATTGATTAACTTGCAATAGTCAATAAATATGCAAGTTGAGATTTATAGAGCCATATTTCGAAATTGAAAAGATTCACAAGAAGTTGACATATATTATGACAAAAGTAGTTTTATTTTGGGAAAAAATGGGTTATTGTTGAAATTAGAATTTAAATTTAGAAAGGCAATAATATTCAGGTGTAATTGTGATTTGTGAGTTCATAAAAAATTACATGAAAGTTTCAAAGAGCAAAATGGAGCGAGGGGGGGGGGGGGAATAATTTTTAAAACTAAGACCCCTCTTACTTGAATATACATATGTACAACAATAACTTTTGCTATGCATACGATTCATAAAATAGTTTATTAAGTCAAAATATTCTGCATAGAAATACCATGCCCAGTGCCTGTTGATAACCAGCAACAGGCACTGGGCCTAGCTAGGCTGGTCCTGGTCAATTTATTAGATCCAAATGAAGATGAATGATCCGCCTTAAGCTATCTACCCCTTTGCTGATTAAAGCCTCTTTCAGTCTTTCAGTAAAAGCCTCTTTCAGTCTTTCAGTAAGCTGCTCCAAGTATCCACAACCTTAATAAAGTAGTAATTTTGAACATTTGGGGAAAAGGGGAAAATTGGAGATGTAGGGAGGTAAAAGCATAAAAACGAACACTACTGGATTTCAAGTGAATAATCATAACACAACCACCCCTGTTATACACCTTATTTATTTTAGCATACATAAAAAAAAACGATGTACTTATAAATATAATTCAACTTAATAAAATTATATAAATCAGTTTTATATTTAAAATACAAACTTTAAGTTAATTTGTTAGGTGCTCAACTGCTAAAATTTAATTTTTTTTTCTAAAAATCTGTTATGACCAAAAATTAGGTAAAGATAATCACATTCAAAATTGCAAAAATAAATAAGCAAATAATTAAACAAGACGGGGCCGTGGTAGCCCGATAGGTAGAGTGTCGGATTCGGGGCTGGAGGGTCCTGGGTTCGAACCTCGATGGTCGAAGACCCATCGTCGTCATTAAAGGGGACTGGGCGACGTTAAATATGCTCGTGGTCTCAATGTCCTCCAAGTGAAACGATACCTCTGGGGGTGCTAGCACTAGATAGCTATTAGCTCCTGGACTAGTTCTAAATTCTCATTAACTGTTCGATCCGGTGATGGTGCTGCCATCTATCGGTATATAAAATAATGGAGGCAAGGCACTTAGTATGCAGTCCTCGACATAAATACAGTTGAAGTCAGTTGTGACTCTGAATAGGAATAGGAATTAAGAGCCATTGTCTGTAAGAATCAGGCAGGTTGTGATTGTTGACATTTTTAATTTTTCTTATTTTCACATATGTTGTTCCTTATCATGAATGTAATGTTTGTGCAAAATATGAGCTTTGTCTGCCTTACCGTTTTTGAGAAATTAAATTTTTAAATTTAGGGGGCGTGGCACATTTTTGCGTGTTTTTCAAATTTGCAGATTTTAAAGTTCTTGTTGCTTTAAGCGCCCCTATAATGACATGGATTTTTAATTTCTATACTATTATATGGTCTTCTTAGATACTATTACAGCTGTCAAATCGGTGTCACTACGAGGGCGACGGCCACAAATTCCGTTTAAAAATGACCAAAAATGAATTTTTTTACTACATTCAATGCCGATTTTCTCAAAGCGCCTTCATGATGACACCAACGTTTTTACATAAATTCCTAGCTACACTTGCATACATCAAAAATATGTTATAAAATTGGTGTCACTATAAGGGCGCCAGAAGATATTGGAACTTTTATGTGATAAATTTCACAAAAATGCCAATGTTTAAAATCTAAGTACCAGTCTCGCCCTCATAGCAGAGATCTGAAACTAATTAAGTTTGATAACCAACATGTTCGTCTAACATATGAACTAAAAAAATCGGTGTCATTCCTATTACTTTCGGAAATATAATCATTCAAAATTAGTATGTTATGGAGTTATTTAAAAAAAAAATTGGAATGGCTTTTTGCACGGTTTGTTTCAAACTTTAATATAAAATTACAGTAGTGACACCTAAAATAATATGTTTCAAATGCTTTTTATAGAAAAAGCTTTATAAAAAGCATTAGAAACAGAGTAAGTCGATATAGGTACAGATGGACGTATTGTGTAATGTGCATTGTAGACTAAAACAGTCATACTAATATTCATATTTTTTCAACCATACTAATTTTTTATCTGTTATTTATATTAAAAATGCAACTATTTATAACAATGTCTTAAATAGTTATGAACATAGTGTCTTATATAGCGAGCATTCAGAATCTGAAACATAATTTGAGGATGACATAGACTAAAACAAAGAAAACATAAAAAATCAAATCACCCTGTTTCAGAAAGACAGTCATCTCTTGTTGATATCTGGTAATTTTGTAGCACTAAAGCTTGGGAAAACATGGCATCCCGGAGAAGTAGTAGAAGTTGACCATTTGCTAATCTGAATACAACTAACCCCTTCATTGCAGAGATCTGAAACTATTTAAGCTTGATAACCAACATGTTTGTCTAACATTTGCCCTAATAAAATTAGTGTCACTCCTACTACTTTATTAAATATAATAATTCGAAGTTAGTATATTGTGATGTATTTTTTTCATTTATTATTATTATTTTTTAAATTTTATTCTGTTTGTTTATTTATGTATTTTGTTAATTTAATCTTATCACATCCAGATAGTGTTTTTGACCATATTTATTTTTAATTTATTGCAAAGAAGTAACGTTTAACATAAACAGCTTTGGGCAGTAAGAGCATCTTTATCTTGAATAGAAAATGCTCGTTTTGATATAGGTACAGGTGGATCTATTGTGCATAATATGTTTAGATAATACTCGCCTATTTTCCGATCAAATAAATTTATTTATTCTATTCCTTCTTGCCATGCATTTGACCTTTAATTACAAATGGTCAACTTCTACTATTTCTCCGGGATACCATGTTTTCCCGTGCTTTTATGCTACAAAATTACAAGATTTCAACAAGAGTTGACCGTATTTCTGAAACTGGTTGATTTGATGTTTTCTGTTTTCTTTGTTTTATTCTACATCATCCTCAAATTATGCTTCAGATTCTGAATGCTCGCTATATAAGACACTATGTTCATAACTATTTAAGACATTGTTATAAATAGTTGCATTTTTAATATAAATAACAGGTAAAAAATTAGTATGATTGAAAAAATATGAATATTAGTACGACTACTTTAGCCTATAATGCACATAACGCAATACGTCCATCTGTACCTATATCAATTTACTGTGTTTCTAATGCTTTTTATAAAGCCTTTTTTTATAAAAAGCATTAGAAACATATTATTTTAGGTGTCACTGCTGTAATTTTATATTACAGTTTAAAACAAACCATGCAAAAAGCCATTCCAATTAGAAAAGTGTTTTTTTAAATAACTCCATAACGTACTAATTTCGAATGATTATATTTTCGAAAGTAATAGGAGTGACACCGATTTTTTTAGTTCATATGTTAGACGAACATGTTGGTTATCAAACTTAATTAGTTTCAGATCTCTGCTATGAGGGCGAGAGTGGTAGTTAGATTTTAAACATTTGCATTTTTGTGAAATTTATCACATAAAAGTTCCAATATCTTCTGGCGCCCTCATAGTGACACCAATTTTATTACATATTTTTGATGTATGCAAGTGTAGCTAGGAATTTATGTAAAAACGTTGGTGTCATCATGAAGGCGCTTTGAGAAAATTGGCATTGAATGTAGTAAAAAATTCATTTTCGGTCACTTTTTAAATGGAGTTTGTGGCCGTCGCCCTCGTTGTGACACCAATTAGACAGCTGTAATAGTATCTAAGAAAACCATATAATAGTATAGAATTTAAAAATCCATGTCATTATAGGGGCGCTTAAAGCAACAAGAACTTTAAAATCTGAAAATTTGAAAAACACGCAAAAATGTGCCACGCCCCCTAAATTTAAAAATTTAATTTCCCAAAAACGGTAAGGCAGACAAAGCTCATATTTGGCATAAACATTACATTCATGATAAGGAATAAAATATGTGAAAATAAGAAAAATTAAAAATGTCAACAATCACAAATGCCGTAAACTGCCTGATTCTTACAGACAATGGCTCTTAAACAAGACCAAGGTAATAAATTCTTTAACTCTTTAGTTATTAAAATAAAAAATAAAATAAGCTAATCTGATGTAGCAGTGTCAAAATAACTAGGGTCTGGTGGGGTAAAGTGGTCATAAAATCGTAGATTTTCAACTTAAGTGAATAATAAATACAATAAATCCTTTAAAAATTTAAACTTTTTTTGTTTTTATTTTACATTGCATTATTAAAGAACACGGTACATTGAGTTTTAGGAAAATAAATATTGATTTAAGTAGTGTTATAACACTTTCTTTTCCCTTTGTATTTATGACCACTTTACCCCATGGGGTGGGGAAAGTGGTCATACAGGGTTCATACTCTATTTGGATGAAAAAATTCCATGACTTTTCCAGGACTTTTTCATGACTTCATGAAAATTTTCATGACCTTATTATATGAAGAGAATAGTATTATTCAATATCAAACTTGCCTTTTTTTTTCGGAAATGAGCATTAGCAAAACTTGCTATGTGAATGCCACTACCTGATTCAAAAAATATCAGTGTACACCTAAAAAACTGAATAATTCTTACCTGTTTTCATCACATCAGTTTAAGTTAAGTAAAACTACAGTGAATGATGCTTAAATGTCGATTATTTTTTTTATAAACAGGCAGAATGATAATGATT
Source organism: Uloborus diversus (assembly GCF_026930045.1). NCBI lineage: Eukaryota > Metazoa > Arthropoda > Arachnida > Araneae > Uloboridae > Uloborus > Uloborus diversus. The sequence goes on along the minus strand of NC_072731.1, from coordinate 28,049,346 downwards.
GGGGAAAAGTTGAATGAAACACTACTATGTTTCAATAAATTTGCTTCAAAAGTTGCTTTTAGTGTGAACTTGACAATTTTTTGGTTCTTTAAAATAAAGCCACATTCTTTAGTAAATTCATGTTTCTAAACCAGATATTTATTTTAAAAAAAATAAAAACATTTCATAATAAATAAATCTTTTGATTTAAATGTACTTGTTTACTTATTTGTACATTTTCAAATGTATATAAATTAATAGGTTCTGAAATTCCAGAACATTTTTGAATAATGACACTGAATGTACCAGTGGGTTGCATGGATTAGTTTTGCAGGCTGTATATTGGGCACTACTGTTTTTGAGCATTAGAATTCCCCTATTTCTGTATTTTATCGCCTGACTAAAGATTATCCAAAACCTTCAACAAATTGAGATAAACTCTGATCAATTTTAAAATAAAGATTTAGGAGTGATGGAAACGAACTTGGATGCAATGTTTTTTGAGATCGTTCAATTTTCCATTTTAAATAGCTTTCATGGTGCAATACTAAATCACTCAAGATTTCTAATGCTCTTTTTAGCTACTGTTACTTTTTCCCAGAACATTTTTCCATGACTGAAAATAAATTTCCATGACTTAGACTGAAAATTTCAATTTTCCATGACTTTTCCAGGTCTGAAATTTGCTTATTTCTTTTTCCATGACTTTCCAGGATTTCCATGACCCGTACGAACCCTGGTCATAGCATGGGGTAAAGTCGCCATAGTTAAAAATAGATGCAAAACCATTATAAACAACCCTAATATTTGTATATTTCGGTTATTTTTATAGTTACAAGTATATGCACAAGCATATGTGTGTATACACGAGTATATACGTGACAACATTAGTAAACATTGGTAAACATTAGTAAACACGTTCATATATGAGTAGATACATGTATGCATCAGATACATGCATGCACGTGCCTACTCAAGTATATACGTGTATACACGAGTATATAATCATGTATACATGATTACCTACAGGAGTGTATACGTGTCCATACGAGTATATTCGTGTCACGTGTATGTACGGGTATATACGCGTGTAAACGAACATCATATGAGTGTATGCATTTGTATCTCGAGTATATACGTGCAAATATGAGTATATACGTGTACATTAGACTTATTCACGCATATATAAGTGTACATACACACATATACGGATATACACGAGTTCATTCGTGGATATATCCAGTGCGTGTTTGAACGTGTCTACTCACATTGTGAAGCACGAGTATACGTATGTATACGTGCAAACAGGATTATATACCTGTATAGACGTATATACGTACATTTACGTGTATACACCAGTACATGTATGTATACACGAGTATATAAGCTTATATACATGTGTGCCTACAGAGTGGATCCAAGCACTTGGGCAAAAATCTAAGGGGTGTGAGAGGGGAGGATAAGAAGCAAAGAATTGTAAGGAACTTACGTTTGCTGACGCGCTACATGCACACAAAGCCAGAAACTGATGGATGCAAAACAAATCACAAATTTGTTACACAAATATTATTTTACCCAACATTTTAGTTTTTAAGAAATACTTGGAGCGGTTGTTAAAAGTTACGGCCTGTAGTAGCTCTAATACAAGCATCGCAACAAAGGCGCAGCGGCTGATGAAAGTTTTCCAAAAGTCTCGTTATTGCAACAGAGCGTGCTTTGTGATTGCGATGCACATGTGTCACAGCTGCAGGCTGCAAATTTCATCAATCGCTTTAAAATTTTCTTGAGACCTAAAATGTTGTGTAAAATTGTCTTTGTGTAATAAATTTTTGACCTGTTTTTCATCTATCAGTTTTTGGCTTTGCGTGCATGTAGCGCGTCAGTATTGTGTTTGTGACCATATGTTCCTTTTGTGATTCTTACTTCTTATCCTTCCCTCTTACACCTTATAATAATTTGCCCAAAATTTTAAACTCACCCTGTATACTTGTATATCATATCATCCCTGCATACTTGTATGTAAGTGTCTACTCGAGTACGTACGCGTATATACGTGTCCACCTGAGCATATAAGTGTTTATATATATATATACGAATATAAGCGAGTATATACGTGTATAGTGGAATGTTTATCTGTATAGATGAAAAATATTTGCAAATACCCATATACGTATTTATTGGTGCATTTATGTGAATATGTCTATATACGTGCCTACATGAGTATTTGTGTATGCATACGCATATACTCGTATATTTAACCCCATTTACTGTAAAAACAATACATATTAAGTGAAATTAATATTTAATTTATATATGTCTTATACTTAACGATTAAGTGACATTAGAAGAACGGTATTCATTAAGCCTAATACTATGACCACTTTACTCCATCTTATTTAAATTGTTCTAAAAAATTATCTAAAATAGATTCAGCTAACTGCTAATGAGTAAGAGTTCTTGAGACATGTAGGAAGCTTCCTATGCAGTCAATCTGTTCATAATTCTAACAAACAAAATTTCCCAAGGAAGTTAAAAGAGGTGTTTAGATTTAAAAACTTTTCATATTCACACAAAATATTTTTTTTTACCAAATAAAAATTTACCAGTTGTAAAACTTTGTACTCAAAATGTAGTTTCTAACTGCCCTACTCTATAATAAAATTTTCACATTTATTCCAACATTCATTTCCAAGCTATAGCCATTTATTTAACGAATGACCACTTTACCCCATTGACCACTTTCCCCCACCAGACCCTACTAATTGCTAAAAATATAAAAATATTTACAAAATGCAAAAGGATTGAAATCTCAAACAAGGGAAGCAAATTTTCGCGAATTAAGTTTAATGTTGTCATGTTTCCCATAAAATAAACTTATATTTTACTAAAATTAAATATAAAAATATGCTAATCTAAGGTAGCAAATATGAAAATAACATCCGATTAGTGAATATATTTAAATATTTGCAAGATGTATAAAGAATGAAATTTCAAACATGAGAAGCAATTTTTCGCGAAGTCTGAGTTCGTTCGACGTGGTATGTTTCCCATGAAATAAATTTATTTGTTTTTTATTAAAATTAAACGAAAAATATACTAATCTAAGGTAGCATATGCGAAAATAACATTTGATTAGCCAAAATATTTAAATATTTGCAGGATGCAAAAAGATTAAAATTTCAAACACAAGAGCAATTTTCCGTGAAACCCGAGTAAGTTCAATGTTGTCATGGTTTCCAAATTAATTTCTTTGTTAATTAATGAAATTAAACAAAAAATAAACTAATCTAAGGTACCATATTTCAAAATATCTTTCGGTTGTAAAAAAACATCAAAATATTTACAAGATGCAAAAGGATTAAAATCCCAAACACGGAAGCAATTTTTCGCGATGTTGCATACTGAACACATGTTCAGAAAATTGCATTGGTGAGATACTTTTTTAAAACTTTTAAGCACAATTCGTTGATTTTTGAGAGAATTTAAGCATTAAGAAACTTTTTCAAGGTTTTAATACTTTTTCAAGGTTTTCAAGCACTTGAAAATGAACTTTTTTTTTCAAGCACTTTTCAAGGTTTTTCAAGGGCGTACGAACCCAAAGGAGTCATGCATGAAGCAAATTTGTTATGAAAAACGTTTAGATAAATTTCTGAGCTACAAGGGAGTTTAATTAAAGGGAAAGGAGCCACGCAAGAATAGCCTCAATGTAAAAACGATGAATTTTGTATTTTAGCATTGTTTAGTCAAATTTAAGAAGACAATTAATTACTATAAAGACTAGCTTCTAAGTTTAAAAGAAAATCAAACACATAAATCAAAGATATAACAAAACATGGGTTAAATACATACATGTAGCTTTTCAATACATTATTTTTAATTCTTTGTCACTATTTGAGAGAGTTTCATCACATGAATGAATGCAAAACAAAATTTAACATTGTACTGAATCCATTCAAATTAAGGATAAATTGATTCAATAGAGAACTTCTTAACCTAGCCAATTTGTCCTTTTCATATAATTAAAAAATGGATTACCTCTGAAAGAATTATGAGAAAAACTATTTTGAAAAAAAAAAGGAATAGGGGTCTTCCACAAATGATGTCACTTTTTGAAGGGGGAGGAGGTTCAGAAACTGAGTTTTTGACACAAAAAAAGTTTGGGGTAGTAAGAAGAATGACAACAGCATACCTGCCAACATTCAAAGAAAAAAATCCAGTAGATTTTTTGGATGCAGTTCGATAAAGGTCCCGTCGATTTTCCGTTGGCGAAAGGATCAGTTCCCGCGCCAGGTTCAATGTTTTCATTGCGATACAATGCCATATATGGTATCCATGCGGTGTTTTCCTCATCGCCAAGGAGATATAAGCAAACCTGTTTTGTACGGCAACCCGTTCTCGTATTAGGGGAAGGTGTAGTATGTGCTTAAAATAGTTTAAGGTTCTGATCATCGTAAGTAGGGACGGTGTAGTAAGTGTTGAAAGTATTTTGCATGTCCGTTTATCGTTTATGGGGACGGTGTAAATTTGCTTCAAGTTATTTTACGGTGTCATGGAATGTGTTGCCGGTGCGTGCAGTGACAAGTTTTTTCCATTCACCCCCCGCCCCCCCCCCCCCCAAATTCATTTCATTTTATTTTACTTTCAATGCCCTCCGCCGCTAAAAAAAAAAAAAAAACAGGCGACACATTTGTTCTGATATATTTTGCGGATTTGATGTTACGTATTGTGACCCCCCTCCCCCCCCAGTCAAAATAAATATCGATTAAGTTTGGACGGTGTTTTTTTTTTCTCAAGTTAATTTTGAGGTGTCCTGGAATGTGTTTCCGGTGCTGTACAGTTGATGATAAGTATTTGCAATTCCCCCCCCCATGTCATTTTCTTGCTTTTAATTACGCCCCCCCCCCCCCCCCGATAAAAAAGATACTGATGACATATTTGTTCAGACAAGTAGAATTTTAAATTAAAAAAAAAATAATATTTTGAGGATTTGATTTTGTTATGTTACTTTCGCTGCCCCACCCCCCACCCCAACAATTAAACACCGATTAAGATTGGATGGTGTTATTTTTGTTTAAAGTTTATTTTGAGGTGTCCTGGAATGGTGTTACCGGTGCTCTACAGATGATAACAAGTCTCTTCAACCCCCCTCCCCCCATGTCGTTTTGTTACTTGCAATGCCCCCCCCCCCCCAGCTAAAAAAGATACCGATGACACATTTGTACAACGAAGAGCATTTTAAGTTTTTTAAAAATATGTTTTGAGGATTTGATTTTGTTTTGTTACTTTCACTGCCCCCCCCCCCCCCCCTCCAAATAAACATTGATTGAGATTGGATGGTGTTATTTTTGTTTCAAATTTATTTTGAGGTTTCCTTGAATGTGTTATCGGTGCTGTACAGATAACAAATCTCCCCCCGCCCAGCGAAACTATGTTAGCAGTTAATATAAAGCTCCTTTCACCTCCAAAAAAAAAAAATAATAATAATAATAATTTCTCTAAAACTAAGGAAAATTGAAAAAAACTTGGGGGACCTTTAAAAAAAATTTCGATTAAGATTGGACGGTGTTTTTTTTTTTTTCTCAAGTTAATTTTGAGGTGTCCTGGAATGTGTTTCCGGTGCTGTACAGTTGATGATAAGTATTTGCAATTCCCCCCCCCCCCCGATAAAAAAGATACTGATGACATATTTGTTCAAACAAGTAGAATTTTAAATTAAAAAAAAATAATATTTTGAGGATTTGATTTTGTAATGTTACTTTCGCTGCCCCACCCCCCCCACCCCAACAATTAAACATCGATTAAGATTGGATGGTGTTATTTTTGTTTCAAATTTATTTTGAAGTTTCCTTGAATGTGTTATCGGTGCTGTTAGCAGTTAATATAAAGCTCCTTTCACCTCCAAAAAAAATAATAATAATAATTTCTGTAAAACTAAGGAAAATTGAAAAAAAATTGGGCTGCCTTTAAAAAAAAATTTAAATAAGAATCAGCCGACGAAATGTCAGAAGCACTTTGAAGTTTTTTTTTTTTTTTTTTTTTTTTTTTTTTTTTGCCACACATTGTTATTTAGCTATTAATGGTTAGTTTATTTCAATTTTAGTCATTATTTGGGCATAAGTCTAACAATGTGAAGAAGAAACATTTAAAAAATGTAGAATAAACAAGAAGTTCCGTCTAGAACTAAACGAGCCTACTTTCCCGTATACCCATACTTCTTTCTAGTACCTGATCAATATTCTCAAAAATAGCTAATATCGGAAATTGTTTCAAACATATTTTTTAAATATTTTAAGCTGATTTCTAGGAATAAAATATTCCTCACTCATCTGAAAAAAAAACGAACAAATAAAATAGCAGTACCTTTTAAACAAAGCAGCTAATACACTTTTTTCCGTAAAAATTTTTTTTAATAGCATTCAAAACGAAAGAATAATAATTTAAGTCAATAAGCTCATTAAAATGAATTTCCCCGTAGGCGCTAATGTTAAGATTTTTTGAACTGTTCAAAATTGAACAAAAAATAGTTCAAATCAAAAAATGAAATATAGGGATGAGGTGTCCTAGCCGACATCTTTCGAACAAAAAAAAAAAAAATTGTTCGAATCGGACTATACACTCAAATGTTATTGGGGGGGGGGGGGGGGACAGACAGACCGACAGACATTTTTCCCCATCTCAATACCCTACTTTCCAATTTTTAATTTTTCGATATTTATTTAATTATTTTATTTATTTTTGACTTTTTTCTGTTTTTCGCGATATTTTAAAGCTTTCTTTCATGCTTTTTTCTTCTTTTTCTGACTTTTACTGGGAAAGTAGGCTAAAAATGCTCGCAAAAATTATTTAAAGATATCTATAAAAACCTTTGATTTTTCTGCATTAGACAAAATTTGTTCCAAAATTCCAAAGTAATTAGAACATGAATCATAATTGTTTTTAACTATAAATGCATGCGAAAATTTAGGTGAGCCTTCAATTTGCAATTCATTATTCATTGCTCATTAAGGCCATTCTTTAACATTACTTTTATTAAAATGTATCTTCGAACTAATAAAAACTTCAAAAAAAAAAAAAGGCTTGTATAAAACGACATTATTTTCCGGACTCCCTAATCAAAGCTTTCTCTTATCTTAATTTGCATTTCTTAGGAGTGTTTACATTTTAGTCAACACTGCAACTAGCACAACTGGACAGTAGACCCCCCTCCAAAAAAGAACCGAAAAACGACAAAAAGGATCAACGGTCATTAAAAGTGTTGCAGGAATCCAGTAATTTATTACTTGTCACTTGAGGCGGAGGGAGAAGAGAGAAAGCGGTCCTTCAAAGTGGGGTGTGATAAAAGGCGTGATTTCGGGAGTTTTACAGTTTTCCGTAAACAACGCTTTACTACGCAAATAATAAAAAACGAACAAATTGCCATAGAAAACAAACTATGTTCAATCTTCCGTCTCCTTTTTTCAGTTTTTCCATATCATATTTTAAACATATGAAAATAGTCATTTAAAGTTTTAAAATATAAAAACTTTCAAAATTACCCCAGAAAAAAAACAAAAATATTTAAATAAAACCTCGTGTTATGCGTGATTTACGTAGAGAAAGCACCTCAATTAAGTGGATTATTTAAATGTATTCACTTCAATGCGCTGTTTTTCTATCTGATGTTGATGAATGGAACTACCGAATGAGTATCACAAAGGGGGGTGGGGGGGTGAGGAATATCTTTTTCTCTGTTATGGAGTGAAACTTTTTATACTAGGGCTTTGATTTTCTGATCCTCAACCTTTTAGGGTGACGGAAGTAATGTAGTTGTCTTTTAATTGTTGCCAAAAACAATGAAAACTACTAGTCAATATAAAGTTAGTTTTGTTAATAAATTTCAAATTAATGAAATAAGACTGAACAACAAGCATTATATTTATGGATTTTGGACTTTTTTCAATTTTCAAATGATGTATGTTTTCGGAAATGTCTAGGTACAAAGGGGATTATGGAAAATAATATTGTAATGACGGAAATTAAACATGTTCGTTTGAGATGAAGTCTCAAGTTCAAGCGTTTTTGGTTCATCATTTAGTCTTTTGCCTCTTGCACATTCGATACTTTCTGCATATAAGTGTTAGAACAGTTTCTGACATTCTATTTTGTAAATTTAAAGAATTAAGCCTGTCATTACAAGGGACGGGTTTTTACCTTTTCTAATGAGCATGCTAGAATTGATCCCCTGCCGAAAAAGTTTAACTTATGAACGCAATGTATTTAGAGCATATGAGAGCGTTTGCTACATTTTTACTTAATTTTCTATGTTTAGTTTCTTTACTATTTGGGTGCGACGAAAAGCGATCGCGCTTCTCTTGTGCTTTGCCGAAAATGCGAGTGACACAATAAAGTGCAATGGCTCTGCTGTTTGTTGCTTTAGTGAGGTACGTTTAATTAAAAATTAGAAGTAATTGCAGACGTTTCTATTATTTGTCGAAACTAAAATGAAATAATAAAAAAACACGCATTTTATTCCGCATTTTAGAATAAGGACAAGAAAATTACTCAGCACTCAAACAAATTAATGTACACAGTGTATCCTGATCAAGCAACTAGATTTTACTGAAAGGAAAAAGATCCTTTAGTTAATCTGAAGAAGGATATCTTTAAAGATCATTTCTTTATCGACTGATTTAGCGATACGAATAAATGTATTGTTGTGACAGAAAACGACATTTTAAATTCTATTACCTCTTTTGGACAAAGTTTATATGAGAAAAATGAATTTCAACAGATGAATGCAGAAGTGAATTAAATGCTGAACCTAATGTAAGATTGAAACTGTCAGACAAGACATTTGAGCCAAACTTTGAAATTCTTTTTTCCACAAGCATTCCATAACTATCATGTAGCATGTTTGTATTGCTACATTTTACAATTAAATTTTATTTCTAATAATAATACAATAATAATAATAAAAACAGTAGACCCTCGTTTTACGCGGGGGTTACGTTCCACGGAAATGCCGCATAAATCGAAACCGCGTAAATTGAGAACTAGTACTAGTGTTAAAATAGGGGTTTAGTTCCGTAGATAACAAAATGCTTCATTCTAGTGATGGTTAATTAATTGTATAATAAGTTTAATGTGTACTTATATCGACTTTTATGCAAAACATACGTAAAGAAAGCATAAATAATAAATTTCTTGTCCTGTTTATAAAGAGGAGCTGGCTAGGATAGTCTTTTTGGTGGTCATTAAAAAATTTTCTCTGTAATTCTTTGCAGAGTATTAACGCATCCAAGATCACTTGCGTCATTTCCATGATAGAATCTTTCTTCACTAACAAATCAAAAAGATAATTTCTATTGTCTAGGAATGACTCCAAATTTTCAATGTGAGCGTTTTTTTAATTTGAAGACTTATCATTGATCTCTAAGTTCATCAAGGGCAACCTCTGCCAAAGATGCATCTACATTTTAAAACTTCACTACGGCCAAAACTTCGCAGAACTGCCTTCAAAGGACTCTAGTTTTTTCCCAATTATCAAACAATACCCTTTTGGCTTTTTTTTCCAAAAAAAAAGCCAAAAGGGTTTTCATCCAAATGCTGTATTAGATGGCGCAATGGTAATTCATTTGTATATGATTAACTAAACCATTGCAAAGAACTTCCAATAGAAATCTCAATTTCCCTTATGACTCTATTTTTTTAAAAACCTGTATTGTATAAAAACTACATATATACTAGCTTTTACCAGCAGCTTCGCTCACGTTGATGTAGTTTTTTTCAATCGATTCCAGTTAATGGTCAACACAGAGAGAGGTCAAATAGTTACCAAAAAATCACTGGTTTCTCCCCAGTTTCGCCGACATCTAAAATAACCTCCCCCCCCTTTAATATGTCAAAAGATATGATGAAAACTGAAAAATGAAATGTCGGCGAAACTGGGAAGACACCTAAAGATTCACACAACACAAATCAGGAAAACGTTCAGGAGTTGTAAAGAAGTTAGTTTGGGTAATTTTCAAAAATTCCAATTCGAGTGAGGTCAACAATTCTTATATAAAGTCAACCATTTCCCTTATAATTTCCATCCCCGTCAAATGTTGTCCACCGCTACACCTGCTATCTAAATTATTGTATACACCTGTTACACTGTTACCTGTTACAAGCTATTGAAAGTCAAAGTATCCTGCTAGTAGAGACAAAAGTCTTAGTTTTTGCATTAATGATACAGTTTTAATTTTAAATAAAAAGTTAAGTCGATGTGTACAATAATGTTTAAAAAATTTTGAAATTTATACGATAATTGTAAACGCATTTTGTTAAGTTTCGACTTTGATAATTTAATTTTTAAAAATCCTTAGGCAGTTTTAAACAGAAAAAATTAAAATACGGTACTAAAAAAAATATATTCAGCGAGTGGTAGTTCTAAAAATGTAAAATTTTGTTACAAGAACAATATATGCACTTCACAAATTAATTTCTAAGTACGCCACTGCATTCCACCAATTTCTGCATTCCACCAATTTTCAATTTCGATGACAAATCTTGAGGGTACATGTTTTTCTCAACATCCCCCTCTGGGTTGGCCACTGCGACCGGTTTATGGTGTTTTGTTAGAAGAAAGGGTGGCAAGAGGGAAGGGGGGAATATGGGGCTTTTTGGCGATCGCCGCAAGCTTGTCAAAACAGGTGTTAAGTACTTCCATATGGCTAATCGCTACGTTCTTTCCCCTCTCCTTCTTTATCGAAATACTGACAAACCTTTCAAATAAAACTGATACTGAACATAAAGAACGATAGATGAAAATTTATTCCAACAAGTTTGTTTAATTCATAGATCTTCACTTTATATAATCGAAAATAAAACATTTTTTCCGCTAACGGAACAGGAAACCAATGTAAAAATGATTCCTTTAATCATTTGCATTTTTTTCTTATTATTTTCCATTCTATCCTCCTTCTAATTTCTATTTTCATTTCCTTTCCTTTTTTTCTCACGAGTTGTAATTTTGAAGTATTTAAACTGCTTAAAAAGCTATTGTAATCTAAAACTTCAAATATCCTCTTTGTAGGTGCAGCGAGAAGTGTGTGTGTGGGAGGGGGGGGGGGTCTCTCCGTTAGATGCCTTGGTTACAAGGTGAGCGACCACCCTTATTTTCAAAAATAATCGATTTTGAGATTTTGAAAAATTTAGAGAACCCCCAGCGTTTAAGAGAGTTCTTCTTTCTAAATCCGCAATTGTTTTTTAAATTGGTAAATTTTGAATTATTAAGAAAACTAGAAGAAATTTACTAAACTCAAATGCACTGCTTATAACTGAAATTTACTTTTTCTTTCTTTATTCTCTCATAACCGCGTTTTCAAAGTTTTTATTGACTCCAACATATCTAGAGAAAAATTATGTTCATTTATTAAGAGAGAGAGAGAGAGAGTATTATGTTCATTTAACACACTTTTTATGTAAAAGTTAATTATATACCTATATGCTTTCAATAAATTTCATAGATATAACTGTTTTGCTTGATTTAAATTTAAATAAAAGTGGGGTGACTCACTTACCCTTTTATTATGGGGTAAGTGAGAAACCTATGTGATTTTTTAAAAATGTAATATATATACATATATATATACATATATATAAATACATATATATATACATATATATATATATGTATATATATATATGTATACATATATATATGTATACATACATATATGTATATATATATATGTATACATATATATATGTATACATACATATATGTATACATATATATATATATATATATGTATACATACATATATGTATACATATATATATATATATATATATGTATACATACATATATGTATACATATATATATATATATATATATGTATACATACATATATGTATACATATATATATATATATATATATACATACATATATGTATACATATATATATATATATATATATATATATATATATATATATATATGTATACATATATATATATGTATACATCTCTTTATACATAAAGGTCTACACTCGGTCCGGATGTCCGGGGTAAACGTCAAAACCACTGGAGGGATTTTAACAGTTTTTTCACCATAGATAGCTACAGAATCGGGGAACAACTTAGGCTATAATTTGTTCCTTAAAAACTTAGTTTTAAAAAGTTATGGCGGAAAACAGCAAATTTCATGTAATTTCCCCATTGAATGATTAAATATAAAATCCATTGTTAGGTAAATTCGTTGCCTAACAACAGGAATGTTAAAAGTAATCACAATGTAAAATTTGAATCAAGGCCTCTCTGGAGCAAGCATGACATTTATAGCTTTCTTAGGAGTTGCATCCTTATCTTTATACATAAAGGTCTACGCTCTGTCCGGATGTCCGGGGGTAAACGTCAAAACTACTCTAGGGATTTTAACCATTTTTTCACCATAGATAGTTACATCACCAAACCGTTCAAACCGAGTTCAAACCGTCTTCGAAATACTTCAAAGCTATCCCCCCCCCCCCTCCAAAAAATGGTTTTAGTGCACTTTTTTTTGCTGAGAAAGAGTTTTATTACGTATGTAGTAATTATTTACTTAATTTTATTTTTAATTTCACTTTAAAAATGAAATTATTGTGGAAGAACTGTTAAAACTGATGACTTTATTTACAGTGTTTAATTTTTATTGTAGTAATTGCGAAAACATAATTTCTTACAAAACAATAAATCTTTTTCCAAACTTTGCTAGTCAGTTGGGTGTTACGTATCAATAAGCTCGATTTCAAAACACGGGATAGTTTTTGAAGGATGTAAGATGTAAGAGAAATGATTTGGAATGTAAATTTTTACCAAAACGTCTTTTTGAGCGAAAGATGAATTCATTTTCGGATCGAATGCCACTGAACTTATTTCAATTAAAGCTCCTGAGAAATTTATAAATGTGATGTTATAGTTTACTTAAATAAAAAACAAATATAGTTAGGTCTGGTAGTAAATTTTAGTGGAACGAAATCAACATCATGAACTCTTTCTCAAACAATGTGATGTCAATAATTCCTATCACATTCAGTTAAAATATCTTGGAAAATTGAAACATTAAAGCAGACAACAAAATAGTTGTTGAAGAAATGAGTGGGGGTTCAAAAGGATAAATTAATTGAACTATCTCACAGAAGATTTTTGAGTGCCTTCATAAGTGTTCGGCAAGTAATTTTAAGTGATGTTCGGAAAAACAATCACCTTACTTTTTTTTATTTTAATTTTCACCCCTCAAATATTAAATACAATCGATAGGTTCATCTGTATTCATAAATCAATGGAAGAATTTATGGTTCTGAGATTTTGCAAGTGAGGTTCACGCAAACACAGTTTGTTTAGTGTTTAAGGTGGGCGGCGTAAGTTTTGAGCAATATTTGTTATCCAAAAGTTTCTAAACGTATGTAAAGCTTAGCTAGTAGTCAAGCAAATGGCTCAAATCAATCAATTAATAACTAAAAGAACATGATGAACTAGAACTTAGAAAACTTACAGTTGGGGCAAACCTACCCTGCCAACGTTGCTGTAATGCGTTGCCTTCACAATGCTGCCAAGTTAGGTTTGCTCAAACAATAGTAATATTAAAAAATGGTAAGGGTGGTTCTCCAAGGTATTGTTATTCACAGTAGAATAATTTAAAAAGTAATTCATGTACCCAAAGGTATTCTGTCTGAAGATATAATTTATTTGTGTACGATATACTTCCAAAATAGCTTTGGCCGGCCGATTTTGGACCGATCGCGTTCCGGATCTGGACTGCGGTTCGCCAGTTACCCATCGCTGCTCTATAACATAAAAAAAAATTGATAACAGTTATTTTTGAATCTAGAAAAAGTAATTAAATAAAAGAAGTTCTAAGCTTTTCGTTTCACTACACTCTACCGATTCAGAGTTCAGAATGTAAATTTTTAAGAGAGTCAAATATTGAAATAGAAAGAATGAGGGTGAGAACGAATTTCAAAAAAATCTTTCTTAAAATTGTTCAAGAATGTTTATCTACAGCAGAAATTCTCAACCTGGGGAGCGCGATCCTGAAATAAATGAAAAATACAACGAAAAAGTAACACTAACTACTATTTGCTCTAGCAGGCTATCCTCTGTAAAAATATCATGTTCTCCTTATATAAAAATTCACATGTTCGCTAGGTAGAAAATGATCGGACAATAACTCACGAACTACATTGTGAAAATGAATTAAAAATACATAATCTCTCATAGTTCAGTATGCTTAATGAAGTCCAGTGGGGAGGAGAAGGAGAGTTTTTGGCGTTAAAACCTCTCCCAGAACTCCTACATATATTCCCCCAACCAAGAAAGGGAAAGAAAAAATATTTAACCTTTTTCAACAGAATAGGTTTTAATTAAATAGCTTACTGCATACTGAGCGGGGGATTATCAACCAGGGGTGCGTGAACGATTAAAAACATACGATGAAAAAGTAACAATAGCTACAATTTGCTCGACTATAGCCCTGTCTCTTTTTTAAAGTCATTTTAATATCAATACGAATGTATCAATTACTGATCTTTTAAAGCAAGTGATCAGGAGCGGATACAGAAAAATATTTTGGAGGGGACTTGCGAAACTGAATAGCGCCCCCCCCCCCCTCCAAATCAATGTTTTCGTGAATTTTATTAATATTTTTATTTTTTGTAAGGATCCCTACAGATCAATGAATTTACTTTTAAGTAGTGCATATTTTTTTTCTCTTCAGGCAGATTAAAAAATTGGGCCTTTATATGGCCATTTTCCGGCACATTTCTACCGGTTTAGGATCACTTCACGTCGATGGTGCAACAAGAAATTTTCCATGCTGGAAAGAGTTTCGCTTATAAACATACATAGACACAGAAGTGGCGAAGCGAGGGGGGGGGGTTGAAAACGCCCCCACAGCCGTTGGTTTTGACATAAATGCAAATTATAACACTGTAGTTTATGCATATGCAAGATCTGTTTTGATCAAAAAAACCCCTCCAGGAGGTATTTTGGATCTAAAAACCTCTTCAGGAGGTATTTCTGGCTGCGCTAGTGAGAAACATACAGTATAGGTTTACAGTCGGACCTTGTCATATTACGGTCACTCTTCGGGACTTGGTGAAAGGGACCTTATAAGCGTGGTGTTCTTACAGCCAATTCACGTCCATTTGTTAATAAATAAGAATGTATATAAATGGGAAATTCTGTGTCAAATCTGATATGTTCCAAATTATCAGTTCCAGAATCGATGATAACCTGTCCCCCCCCCCCCCCTTTTCCAGGTTCTTAATGTGATCAGCATTTACTTTGGATAACATTCTTGGTTTTTGAAAAAGGGTTGGTTTTGAAAATTTTTCATCAAATATCTTTCGTATTCTATATAGAGAGAGTGTTACTATATCAAAATGTCTTTTGCCAAGAGTCCGCCATTTGTTTTTAGTATTCTTGTCAATCATTTGTTCACATGATTAAACAATTTGTCGCATTTCTTTTTAATTGTAAATATGAAGATGGGAAGCAATCACTGGCATTCCAAACATTCCATCAATTAATTCTATTGCTTAGTTACATTTTATCTTATTAGTTTTTCAGTTTTAGTTCTTGATATATCTCACTGTAAAATTTCTGCATTGGTTGGTAACTGCGATTTATTAAAGTTAAATGCGTCATCTTCAGTCTGCATTATTTGAGACTTCAATCCAGGGATGATAGCGAACTCAAGTAAAATTTTCTGAAGACAGAGTGAAATGTTTGGAAACTAAGGATAAGTGATTGGCACTTCCAACAAAAATGTCCTAAAATAAGATTCGTATGCAATCTTTTAAAAGTAGAGAGCTATATGTCAACTGTATGCACATTTACTTTACAGATTATAACTTCAATTCATGTTTCTAAATGGTAGCAGTGCATATGAAAGAGAAACAATTGTGGCTTGTGTTAAATCAGCCATTTTTGTTGCAAAAGCTTCTACTTTTACAGTAACTATATTATATGGGTTCTACTAATGATTCGAATTCTACAGAATATACTGTTATAATTTTAAGTGGAACAATAAAAAACAAATATGTTGGGCCATCAGTCAGATATTGCGACTGTAGAGAATCGGTTCATTTTTTATGGTCCCTTAGAATCATTGGGTCACAGTTTCTTTTTGTGTCGAAACAGCTATAATTCTTAAAATCGAAACTGCATACCGACTAATGAAACAGCAATAATCTGGATAGTTTTTTGTAATGCAACGCTCCAAATTTATTTAGCTCTATGAAATACTTTTTTAAGATGTGTCATTTAACATTGATTTATGTAAAATTACCTACTTTAAATTAACATTAATTACGATTCTTATGATGATGAAATTGGTATGTAATCTAAAAGTCAAAAATAAAGTGATTTTCCAGTTTTATTAACATGTGCCAATTACTGGATCACAAGGTGTCATACACTGGGGTATCAGGTGCCAATTACTGGTGATTTTGGTAACTATTTATACATATATTTTTATAAAAACATTAATTCGAATATTTTTGATTTTAGTGAACTAAATAGATGCATAGACGTGGATTCTTTAATAAAAAATATTTGCAAGTGAATATTTTTTTTCTAAGTAATGAAAACAGAGGTAAATTTAAGAATAAACTCTTAAAGTGCCAATTACTGGGGGGTCGTTACACTATATAATTTCATTCTTTTTAATGTAAATGTATTTCAGAAATAGTAAGAAATTACCATTACGAAACTTCACTTAATTGTTTTCATAAAAATGCTCCATACTAAAAAAAAAAAAAAAACAAGAAACCTATAAACACATATTAAACTTTAAGCAAGGTTTAAGCCCCTAAACATTTTATCCAATTTTTAATGAATAAGGTGTTAATCGATTCGTCATTACAGACCGAGTAACATACGCTACAGTTCAACCGACTTCAACAATAGAAGTGGATTTTACCTGGTAAATCTCGATTTTAATCCATTTCTTTAGCGCGGATTTTAAATAATTTATTATTATAGGAATAAGAAACAAGTTTGATGTTGATTACTAATTATAGTCTTATGAAGTAAGATCAATCATGTATAGTTAAAATTTTCTATCAGTTTAAAAGCGAGTAATAGCAATAAATTTAGTTGACCATTATTGCATCTCAAACTAAAATGCTTGCTTTTTAAGTGCGTATTACTTACGCTATTATTTTGTTGTCCATCATAGTTCTAAACGAAAAATATTAAAAAAAAAAAAAAAAAAAAAAAAAAACTTTTAAAAACTGAAACCCGATTATGGGAAAAAACCCGTAAAATGTTTTGAAACAAGGTGTGGTACTGTTTGATATCATCGTTTAAAACCAGTGCTTTGATATGTTAGATATTCCTATTCATTTAGTTCTATTGAAATGCTCTGTCACTTTCACATTAATAACATTATAATTCAATTCAAAAGCCATTGTCGTGCTTTGTCAACTAGAGTTTTTTTTTAAATCAACGCACGACTACGGCATTTGAACGGAATTATAAGGTTATTAATGGGAGAGTGTCAGAGCATTTCAATAGAACTTAATGAATAGGCATCTCTCTTAGCATGCAGAAAAGAAACATGTCTGGGGGAAAATGAAATAAAGTTAATACATATTTCTTCAGTCTTTTGCAGTGTAGTCAAGAAAAATTTAGCACAATAAAAGGAAACAGTACCCATGTACCAAATAATTCTTTGCTGCTGAATGATTACAATCAAGAAGGCATGATGGCATGGGATCCCTTTGTTTTGAACGATATGATTATTCTTATGATAGGATTTTAATTAGGTGGAAGGACTGTTTTAACACCCCCTCTGCTTTCCCCAGTAAGGTAAATTCTGGCTGCGCTAGTGGCAATATTCAATCATTTTAAACCTTCTTAAGTTTATTGAATGGCATACTGCGAAAATATTAAAAGTTGGTCCCAAATAACTTTTTCTAACATATAACGTCTGTCAGGTTTTATGTTACGAAATAATATTTAATAAACTAAGCAGAAAGAAAACTATTGAAGAGGCAAATTATGTTACGAAACACGATTACTATGCATTTCGTCACGGCACTTTTTGAGCAATCACGATTGCTTATTGCTTTCATTTGACTGTTTTTGGCGTCCTTTAATTTTATTTTCCCACCGCCACCCTCCGCACCATCACCGTCGACCGGTTCCTCACATGCTGCTCCTATAGCGAAACCGTCTCCAGGTTGCATCCATGTCCTACACACACGCGCATACATACACGACTACACACACACACGCGCACATACACAAACACATACACACAACTACCCACACACTTATGCCAGCACACAGACACAAACACACATGCCTACACACACACACACATACCCCCTACACACAAACACGCATACCCCCACACACAAACACACACGCCTCCCTACATACACACACTCGTGATTGCGAAAAGCATAATTTGAATTCAAGATGTCAACATTCAAATTAATTTTTCTTTTCTTTCTTTCTTTTTTTTTTTTTGTGAGAAATGCCAGTCTTATCATAACGTTATATGAAACACTATTACCTCTGTGGGTGCTTTACATTATCAGACTTGTCAGTTATTTTAATAAACATAATTTTTGCCGGTAAAGGTACAGCAAATTGTCATACTTGTTACTATCCCCCCATCCTCCAATGGGAGGGGTTTAAACTGTAAAGTCTTCCCTTGGGCACGGCGTTGTGAATTTAAAATTTTTGGTATTGCAATAACAAACCTTATTTTAGTTTATGAGATCCATTACAAGTATAGCGCAACTAGAATTACCATCTGTTTTTTTTTTGCACAAAACTGTACAAAAAACATATGTATAAACTAATGCATTAAGTTTGACAGTAATGTTAAAACCAAAGTATCTAACACTAGGATGTCCCCCCCCCCCACACTGCGCCAGTGATTACATAGAGGTTCCAGTAACGAAAAACTATCGTTACCCCCTGACACTGATTTTTTTTTTACATTGTCTTTTTCGATTCGAGGGGGGAGTGGAGGAGATTCAATTGAAAGATTATTTGTTTCTCTAAACAAGCAATTTCTTCATAATTTATGCGCCCGCAACAATTTTTCATAGTTTAAAGAACTCCTAAAGGATATTTATATGCAATTACGAATATGTTGTAATAATGTAAACCATTGATATTTAACCTGAAGCCTTTCAGCTGTGAGTGGCCTCGAATATGGTACCTAATTTTATTAAGTTACGAAAATGAGCGAAATAGATTTAATGTGTATTCAGCCAAATGATAATATAATGAAAATTGAACCTATTATCTGCTTATGGGCTGCTTAATATTGTTCTTTTTTTCTTCTGGTGAGGTGTTTCTTTCGGGTGCAAGTATAAAAAGTTTTTTAACGAAACAAAACATTTATTGAAACTGTGACCTTTTTTTATTATGTCAACATCATAAATTTTAAGTAAAAAAAACAGAAAAAATACACATTTTCCGTTACATCCACGTGCTACCAAAACAGTTAAATAAAAACAAGAATGTGTTTAGTGAATTAGTTAACAATGTTTGAAAGAAAATATACATTTAAATTAACCATTAAAATACGTTTTTCACATGCTAAACCGTTTCAAAAGGATATTATTGCTATCAAGAATTTTGAACAATTAGTCAGCAAACCAATACTAATAAATAACAGCAATTAAAGCTGGTTTTTACTGTCAGATTCCTTGGAACTGTTATCCCCTTTCCAGTAAAACAGTATTTTGCATCGTCCAGGTCTAAACATTCTCACATATCCGTGCACGGAAATCCGCTGCGTCATAAAAGTGTTGAGCATTTACTTTTTTTGCATGAGCATTTTACCAGTTCTAAAATCGCCAAATTTGCAATTCTTTTATATCGGTGGGATGAAAGAGTAGTCCCCCCTCCACATTTTTTGTCTAAATGATGGGCTGGGCAAACCAGGAACCTCTTACCCATGTAAAGATCATCCTCAGACGGATGAATTTTCATTCATAAACTGGCTCTTTTACATTGAAAAAGGAGCTCTTAATAGCTCCGAAACATGTGTCTGCAATTTAATTCAGATTTCGTGCATTATAAGGTTGTTGTTAGTGTTTTTTTTTATATTAATTTATTCATTTTTGCGAAGTCTGAAACGGAAGTTCTTGCACAATTCTTTCCCAAAGTTAACAACTTCTTAGCGATTAACTATTGATACAAATCCTTTACGAGTCCAGTATTAATTGTTCTGAAAAGTTTAGCATATTTGTTAGCAGCATAGTTTGAAGAAATGCATTTTTGTTTGCTAAAGAAGTAATACTGGAGTCAGAGGCCAGAGCTGCAGAATACATTTAACGCACTTGTTTCGAATTCAAGGGAACGTATAATACCGCAATTCGTCCATTAATTCTTCTTTGATAGAACCAGTAACTAACTTTTTTTTAATATGTAGGCGTGGTTAAAATAGTCATTTTGATCCAAGAAGCTATTTGCGAGATAATCAATTCCTTTTCAGTTTATGAAAAATGCAAAACGAAAGAAATCATATGGTAGTTTCTTGGCAAAACCATGATACTAATCCATTTGTCATAAGGTTTCAAAATGTTATCTCAATCGTACCATGGCTTTACGAACAAATCGGCAACTGCTTTGAAATTCACGCAGAAATAGTTTCTGAATTCTTCAATAAAACTTATATGTTGTGAAGGTATGATTTTCTGAATCATTTAATATTTTACAGTTAAAATATAAATTAATTTATATTATTTTATTTATTTTTCTATTAAAGTAACTGTGAAATTATACTGCTCATTAAAAGAAACAATCCTCATTGCTGCCTATCTATAAGGGCGAAAAATGCCTTGTTGTGTCTGAATATGCAATTCAGAAGCGCAACCTTTTACACTGAAAACACGTGATGCTAATTAATGCATACATCGGCATTTTTCTTCATATGTGGAGCCATGATTGTTATTTCGGTATGTTTATAATTTCACAAGGTTGAGCATACGAAGTAGCGCAAGAAATTTAATATTCCCCATTTTTGTTCTTGCGGTGAATATGTTATAATTTGTGCAAAATGTCTTTTTGTGATTTTTAACTACTGTCTTTGGTAATTCCACTGCATCATATTATCATACATTAAAAAATACGTTAAGCACGTTAGTATATTATTTACTTGTGCGTAATATGCATTTTTTGTAGACAATAATTTACATTAACTTTTAGTTCAGAAAAGTAACGACTTAACCATGATTACTCAATTCCTTCATCCCCTTTTTCTTCAACTATTTCTGTATTAAATTTAAGAAAGAGCTTTGGACAATGTTTTTGTTTTAGACATTAAATTCAATGCCTTTTCAACGACTTCGTAAGTTGGAAGTAGTCTTTTTAGCGACAAGTTTCAGTCTCAGATTTTAAAGCGGAATATCCTCTGCAATATTATCCTTTAATTCAGAAATATAATCAGTCACCTCCTGTTTCGTGGCGCAACCAGACTGTTCAGAGGACACCCCTTTGGTTGCACCGCCCCGTGCCCCCTACCCTCCAGAATGCTTAGTTGAATGTTTTTCAAAAATATTTACTTCTGAAAGGGAGGGGGGGGGACGCGTCCAACAAAGTGATTTTCATAAGGAAAAAATAATGATGTGTGTTGGGTTAAAACTTTAATATCCATAAATTGGTCAGCTACTCCCATCGGGTCCTATTTCTTTTTGTTTTTCTTTTTTTCCTAGTGCGCATAAAAAAGCATTAAGGAGCATCTCAGATTTCGTTTCCAGATCTTCAATTTCACAAAATTTCGAGAAAGCTCACAAAATTTCGAGCAAATCCAAAACAACATCGCTTGAAACTCCGTTCGAAAATCACTTAAATTACGTTTTTAGAGCTTCAATTTCGAAAGAATGCCGGCCGTAATGTCACCAAATATGATCTTACAATCACGTTTTCAAGACTTCATTTTCAGAAAATGTTTGAGCAAAGGCCTCCGTTCTTAAATATCATAAAAACTTCAATTTTTCATAAGTCTTTTGAAAAACCTAAGTTAGAATAGCCTCTGAACCACATCTCCTAATATCATAGAATACTGCTTAGGTTTTTAGGACTTTAACTTTGAAAAAAAAAAAAAAAAAAAATCGGGGGGGGGGGGGGGGAGCTTCAGAATTCCCTTCTTGTAAAAATCTTCAAAGTGTCTTTAATTGCGTTTTTGTTCAATTTCGGAAAATTGGTGGGGAGAAAAGGGGAACTGATTTCTATCTATTTTTCAAAGAAAAAAACGATCGGGTAGAATCTCAGAGTTCCATTCCTTATTCTAACGTCTATAGATATGAACTATACAATCATATTTTAAAGCTTCAACTTCTATAAATTTCCGCAGATTGCCTTGTACCCATTTTCCCCATAACACAACTAAAAACCGTCTAAAATTGCGTTTTTCAAACTACATATTTCAAAAATTTTCCGTGGAGAATCCCTGGACCCCTCTTAGTAAAAGAGTTTTTCTTTCAATTTGTGCCCCTTAAACCTATTTTTTAGTTGCGTCACTGCTCCTGTTATCATGTTTTGACAGCCATAAAAGTTTTATTAATTATTCATCACTTATTAGAGATTAGATAGATATTCAAAGTGGCTTTAACTTAGATATTAATGTATTTTCTTCTTCCAAAACGCATTAGCATATCAGAGGAGCTGCTGAACTCAAAATAATTTCGAGATATGAAGTAAAAACGTACACCACATTGAAAAAATAAATATTCACGCATTTTTTTTGTATAAACTAAATTCCAAACGTTATTCTTTTCCCGTTTTATATTTGTCTATAAAACCTCCCAGCAGGTGTTAACTATATTTTCCTCGAACGCCAGAGCATAAAGGCGCTCAAAAGACATTTGCACGACGGCGCCGATCAGGCTTGGCGCGGCCCTGTGTAGGGTCTTCCGTAATATCGATATTTAGTAGTCAAAACCCTAAACATGAAAAAAAAGGTTCTATTTTTTTAGGATTTTACGAACCCTTCGACTTATAATAAACGGGCAAAGACATTTGCTAAAAAGCTACAACCTAATAAACTGATAATTTGGAACATATTAGATTTGACAAAGAATTTTCTATTCATATATATTCTTATTTATTAACAAATGCATATGAATTGGTTTTAAGGACACACCGCTTTTAGCTTACTTTCGCTAAGTCGCGAAGGGTGACCGATAACTAGGTCCGACCTACAGGGCCCGATTAAGACGTTGAGGGACCCTAGGCCAAACCCTTTTTCAGTGGCCCCTGTAATCAAACATTACCGTTTTTTTCGTTGGGTAAAGCAATTTCAGCAATTTGGGGGCCCCTAAAGAGCGGGGGGCCCTAGGCCAAGGCCTAGTTGGCCTATTCAGTAATCAGGCCCTGCCGACCTATATAATGTGTTTACGATTATTTATAAGCGAAACTCTTTCCACCATGAAAAGTACCTTGTTGCACCATTGGCGTGAATCGGTAAAAATGTGCCGGAAAAAGTCACATAAAGGCCTTATCTTTTTAACTGCTGGAAAAGTGGGAACGCTGTATCATATTGGGTTTAGTATTTAATTGGCTTGAAACGTTAAAATATTTTATGTCCACTTTCAAAGTACATTTGTGCACATATTTATGTACTTAAAAGTAGATTCGTTGGCCTGAAAGGATCCTAAAAAAAAAAAAAACACATGAAAAATAAAACTTATGGAAACATTGTCCGGTGGGGGGGGGGGTTCAAAATAACTTTTTTTTCAGCTAGAGTCCAGGACACCAATATTTTTTTTACATTTACTAATAGTATTATGCTGTATAAGTTTTAGCTTGTTCTTACTCAATTTTTTCTTGCTAATTTTTTCCAAACTTGTCTTTCTTTTCTTCTATTTGAGATTGCCTTTTGTACTCTGCTCAATGAAAACGTGTGCCAATAGAAAAGTACAAAGTTTCTTTTTTTCCAGTTGCAATATTTTGTGGCAACACTGGAATTGTGCTAAAGAGTAAAGTTACTTGCATTTCAGTATTTCTGGTGCAAGGGATTAAGAGATAGGACATTTTCATTTTCAACTGCCTTTTTGAACTATGAAAGTTCATCTTGTTGTTCTTTGCGTTATAAGTTTTACTTAAAATGCCTTCAAAAAGAAAGTTAGTTGAACTTGAGATTGATAAAAAGTATGAAATATTAAAATTAATTGAAATGGGAGAAATCCAAAGAAAATTAGCTGCCACATATGGAAATTCTAAAACTAGTGTCTAATAAATGCGCCAAACTTCAATAAGGAATTATTTTGTTGAACAATAGATCATCATGGTTATAAATGTATGTGAGAAAAAAAATAAAGCGAAAAATTTATTATTTTTGAATAGCTATGAATTTTTAGGAACTATTAATACCTAACAAGTAACTTTTCATAAACAATAAGATATAAGATTTATTTTTTGATCAATTTACTGAAATTTTAAAATTGCATGACACATTATACGTCATTCTGGGAAAATTATCTCTAAAAATATTTGAATAACATTTTACATTTTTGTTTCAAAGTAATGTTAAACAACGAAAGTGAGTTGAACAGAAAGAGTAAGTGTCAATTAGTCAAAAAATGAAATTGTGGTGCAAGAAATGACAAAAAAAAAAAAAAAAAAACATTACCCCTTTATAAGTTGATCACCAAAGTACTGCACCGCAAGTGGTCAACTTACACAGGTTTTACTGTATATATATATATATATATATATATATATATATATATATATATATATATATATATATATATATATATATATATATATATATATATGATTTGCTTCCAATCCAATTGTAATAGGATTAGACAGTTGCGTGTTTTTAACTATACTTATGTAAAATAATCGAATATTTAATTTCAAAATTCAATTTCACCATTAAATTTAGCATTAAAAGACAACAAACAAGGAGGAACTATTAAAATGTCAGTAATCCAACGTTATTAAGCACAAAACTTGCAAATGATTGCAGACACGTGTTTCGGTGTTACAAGGAACACCTTTTTCAATGCAAAGAAGTGTGAGCTTTTGGATGAAAAGTCATCCGAGAAAAGCAACACGGTGGAACAGGAGGTAGTATAAATATCAAAAAATAGAAATTAAACAAAACAAAAAAGATAAAATGACACATGGAGACAAAATTTATTATATAATTCCATCAGGAAAAAACCGTTAAGTAATAAATTTTAAAAGAAAACCCATAAACAATGCAAAAAGTCCAAAAATGAAACCACTCTGAATAAATTAGCAATAAATTTACCAGCGGGAAAAACTATGTATGGAAGCAATGTATCAAATGGAGAAATGCAGAAAAAACAGAGTGAAGGATAAACATATTGGAATTAGTTAATCACAAAACGAAATAAGAAAGCAAAAAATGAAAAAATAAAAGTAAGAAATGTACGACGTTTACATAAAAATAATAGAAAATCTAAACCAATTTTAACAAAGGAGTCCACACAGAGGAAAAATAGGGAATTGCAGTAAGATCGTTAACTAAATTAGAACGGTTCCTCAGGATGTGAAAAGATTCCCAAAAATCAAGATCCAACGAATTGGGGCATTTTTGGATAATTTGATAAGAGTTAAAATCAAAAGAGTGATTCGATTCCCAACAGTGTTGAGCAATACTGGATTTATTCAGCTGTTGTTTTCTCACATAGCTTTGATGTTCTTTTAACCGAAATTTCAAAGAACGGCGGGTCTGTCCGATGTATCCGAGTCCGCAATTGCAAACAATTTTATAGATCCCACAGCAATTAAGAGGGTGAATAGAATCTTTAAGAGAAGAGAAAGAAAGTTTATTAATAGGAGAAAATACCACTTGGAATTGGAATCGCTTCAGAATCTTAGCAACCTGAAAACTGATACCTTGGGAATCTTTTCACATCCTGAG